>NW_018218650.1:114010-126149 GCF_001263595.1 Phalaenopsis equestris
TCTCTATGCTTCTAACCTTAATTTTCAAGCTAAGATGACTATTTTGACCTATTTTGAATTATATAAATTAAAATACCACTTAGAAAATTATGGGAATAATTTTAGTAGGTTTCCTATGGTTAGAGAAGCTTAAGGAAAATGTCATGATGATTTGAGTTATTTTGTACATTTCTATAATTAATTAAATGTATAAATCTTGCTCTAATTTATATAAATTAAATACTAATAAAAAATTGACAAAATCAAATCCACACTATCTAAAATATTATGTTTACCCACTATAAAAATATAAAAATTATTTTACTAAGTTTAAGCACTAAAGTTGATTTTGTAAGAAACATTGTATTTTTTGGCTTTCTTGTAATCAAGGGCACTTAGGAAAAATAAAATTTATTTTTGTGAAAATACTTGATTTTTTAGCTTTATTTTGAATTTAAAATAATTAAAAATCTCAAAAATATCAAAATAATTTAAAATGTGCATAATTGTTCCCTGCTCACTTAGAACTAATTATATTTTTCTAAGTTTAAAATAATTTTTTTAAAGCTTAAAAATGAATTTTTCTTATTTTCCCACTAAAAATAATTACAATAAATAAATTAAAAATCATAAAAATACAAAAAATTGTTTGTCTCAATTCTTTGATCTCAAATGGGTTTAATAAAAATATAAACATAATTTTTGTAATTAAAACATTATTTTCCATTTAATTAAAATCATTAAAATTGATTCATAATTAAATAATAGTGATAGAGATTTAATACAAAAAATCATGAAATTTTGTCTAAGTGTTAAATAATAATGATAGAGATTTAATATAAAAAATCATGAAATTTTCTCTAAGTGTTTCTCTGACCTAAGGGGGCCTCTAGTAATTTTCTCATAAATAAATACTTTATTTTGTATTGTTAAGTAAATCAATTTTGAAAATACTACTTTCTAAATATAAATAATAATTTAAATTAAATTAAATTTTGAAATCCACATGTTCTCCTCTGATGTTTTAATTGACTCATGGATAGGACACTGTGAAAAATTTTCAGTCATTTGAATTTTGATTAAAGAGTTATGAGGTGAAGCGCCCCAAAGGCAGAACGGTAACTTTAGACTTTGGTTTCTCAATCAAGATTTAAGTTTCTCAATCAACATTTAGGATTAATCAAAGGGAAGATGACTAACTTTGATCCTAATAATTATGTCTGGATGATTGGAATACAATGGGATTAAAGGGTAGGAACTCACTTACCACCTTTTCTATAATAAGAACAAACTAGTAATTTCCCTAATTTTCATGGCTTGGAAGTCAATCAAAATTAAATGATTCTCAAGTGATGGGTTTGAGTTAGAAAGATAATATTTAATTATTTTTAATCCCATAATTGATGAGAATGTTACCTTTCAATAAGAATTCATGTCATTTAAATCAAAATTCTGCTAAGTTATCATTTCACCTACTGTGATTATTCAGGGATTGTTAGTCAACAATGCTTGACATTTAAACTCATTTGATTGGACTTAAAAGATAGCATGATTGAAGTTGAACATCTTCTTAAGCTACATGCCTATTTTTTTTGTAGATACCAAAACCTTTAATGACTCAGCTTTGCGTTAGAGGCATCCACCCACATAATTCTTAAAAGAAATATCGATTAATTAATTGAGTGTCCTCGCCTGGGATAAATAAAACATCAAGTTTCCTTGAGCAATGGGATAAACTTAGCTAAAGCTTGGATGATTAATAAAACTATATGGTAAGTTAAAAATGAACTCAAAATTTGATGTTTCAAGAAATCTTCAACGTGGTTCAGGGTTCTGCTCCAAGCGCTTTGAAATCTCTTGAATATTTTTAAGGGAAAATTGAACTTGTTAAATTTTGTTCTAAAATCATCCACTAAGATCTTTTGAGACTTAATAAAGTCATAACTTGGAGTTTGGTAGCTATACCTTCATCTACTCCTACAATTTGAATTCCTTGCAAAATTATATAAATGTTGCCAAAACTAACCTTTTAGGTGGAGGAGCGGGAAGAATTGACATGTATGCTTTTAAGTTATTGCTTTTAATTTTTCATAACTCTTATTTTTTTCTTGCATACTTAAGGTCACCATGTATGCAAAAACCAAAACTAAGAAAATATTAAACAAGATAAAATTCACTGCCACAATAGTCAAAATATAATACAACTCAAATTTTAATCACAAACAACACAAAATGAAAATTGCAATTAAATTAAAAAGTCTATATCGGATAATCGGGAATCCCTCAGAGGAGATAACCTACGGTTTCTAACGAGATTTGCCATAGTCTAAATGAAAGTATGAAACTTATTAAAATGGGTTTAGTAAATTCATTTCGACTAAGTGAATTCTAAGAGAAAAAGTGGTGTCAGAACGAGGGAACCGTAGATCCTAACCGGTGTCGCACCAATCAACTTTAACATTTTCCATAATATTTAAATAACCAAAACCTTAGGAAACACTTGATTTAATATTATGACTTAACACATTAGAAAACCTAAACTTGCCGCGATGAGGAGCTTGGAGCTAGCATTATGGGCATCACAGTCATCTTCAACAGCAAGCCATGTCTACACCAGCTAAACCATTCTTTAGAATTAAAAAAAAACCATAAGATTTCGAGGTTGTCACCCTAGCGTGACATAAATTGTCAATTTTCCTTTAGTCTTTTGTATGGCTCTGCTATACAATATACTTCCTAACTCGCTTTATGATTTTGAGGTTGTCGTTCATCACGACCTAAATCCTCACATCTTCCGGGCTATTTGTGCAATCATTTCACATGAATGTAAGCCCTAATTAATAAAATTGGCAAGATGAAACATTTAATAATTTCTCCTCTAAATTGATGCCAAATAGTAGGATAGCTTAGGATGTCACCGAGGTTTTCCTCAGGATCCGTGACATCCCCAAGTTCTTCTTTCTTTGGATTCCAAAAATAAATGTTCCAAATTTGAGCCATTCCCATTTCACACCACCTTGTCTATTCTCATTGAAAAGTCCTAATCCTTTGACTTCTTTGAAGAAAATATGCCCTAATTTTTATTGAGAGTTTCTTAGGTGACTTCGGTTGTCTAAGATATAACTAACTATAAGGGCTTGCCTTTATAGGAAACTTTTGAGAATCCAACTTATTATAAACCTTATTTAATTTTTCATATTAATATGCGAACTAGTTAGCTTATAAAGAAAATGATTTAATAGACTGAACATATGTCATATTTTCTTAGTTTATTTGACTGAGTCTCACTATCAAGTTATGTGTTTATTTTTTGAGGTAGATACATATCTTGAGGTGTAGCGCTCTTTCATCTAAACTTTGAAAAAGCGGGCGACGAAATTCTTATTTCGACGACCGACAACTTCCACAGGACCACCCCCTAAAAATAGTGCCAACAGCTTTTGGTGACTCCACTAGGGACTAGTTTCTCTCTCTATTTATATCAATGAATATTATTTTCTTACATTGGTAATGTGTCCATCTCCATTATGGACCAAATTACCCTTCTTCCGTTGGCATACTTCACCCATTTCTTTCTTGGGTAAGAACGGTCAACTCTTTTGGACTTCACCGTCTGTTCAACCACCTTTGAATAGAGAGGTTCATGAGTTCTATAGAAATTTTAATAGAAATTTTAATCTTTGTGTGGGGTCGGAGCGCCAATAGGCATGTTGGTGGACTAGTTCTGCCTTGGCATTGTACGTTGTGAAGTCGGTCCCGCACTGGGTCTTTTTATTATTATCTGATCATGCCATTCTTTCATCTTTTCCTTATAAATCCTTATTTTATCATAAGATTCATTCCTAATTTCCTCAAGCTCATTCAATGTCCATAATCTTTTCTCACCAACATCTTTCAAATTAAAATTGATTTTTTTTATTACCCAGTAAGCTTTATGCTCCAATTCTACTGGTAAGTGACAAGTCTTCCCAAAAATTAATCTATATAGGGACATTCCTATAGGTGACTTATAGGTTTTCCTATATGCCCATAATGCAGTATCTAATCTAGTAGATCAATCCATTTTACTAGGATTAACACTCTTTTCCAAAATTCTCTTAATTTTACGACTAGATCCTTTTGCTAAACCACCAGTCCGGGGATGATAAGCAGCTGCAATTTTATGCATTATACTATATTTTCCCACCAATCTTACAACTGTTGCATTCCTAAAATGAGATCCTCCATTGGTAATAGCTACTCTATAGTTACTCTCAGCATTCCATATCTTGTAAAAGCATTTTTAATTAAAAAATTTGGAACACTCTGAGCATCACATCGAGGTAAACTGATTGTTTCAATCCTTTTTGAAACGTAATCCACTGCAATCAATATGTATATAATTCTGAATGAAGGTATAAATGGCATCCTAAAATTCAATCCCCATGCATCAAAAATTTTAATTTCCAAATTAAAATTTAGAGTCATGTCATTTCTTGTTGAAATATTACCTACCCTCTGACACCGATCACATGTTTGGATATCTATATTAACATCTCTAAATAGAGTAGACCAATAAAATCTAGATTTTAAAATTTTATGAATAGTTCTAACATTCCTAAAATGTCCTCTAAATTCAGAATCATGATATTTTTGGATAATTTCCTAAATTTCTTTATAAATCACACATCGTCTCATTACTAAATCTTTGCACTGTTTATAAAAATAAGGATCATCCCAAAAAATATGATTTTTCATCATAAATGAATTTATTTTCGTATTGTTTTGTCAGCCCAGAAGGTAAAATACCATTAATAATATAATTTACAATATCAGCATACCACGGTATTTCCCATCTTTTTATAGCATAAAGTTGTTCATCGGGAAAATTTTCATTAATTTCTCTTTCCAAATCAAGTATTTTTTCTTGTTCTAACCTAGATAGATGGTCAACAATTTGATTATCGGTCCCTTTCCTATCGACTATTACAATTGCATAAGAAGTACCCATCTAATTAATGATGGTTTAACATCCTTCTTTTACATCAAATAATTAATAGCAAATGGTTAGTATGCACAACACATTTAGCTCCAATCAGATATGAACTAAACTTATCAAAAACATTCACAATGGCTAATAACTCTCTTTTAGTGGTATTGTAATTAATTTGACTATCATTAAGAGTCTTATTAACATTGTATATAACTTTAAAAATCTTATCATATCTATGCCCTAAAATAGCTCCTATTGCATAATCACTAGCATCACACATGAATTCAAAAGGTTTCTCCCAAACATATGAATCAATTATAGGAGTAGTGAACCATTTTTCTATTAAAGTTTCAAAGGCTTTAAGGCAATTTAATTAAAGTCAAATTTGAATCTTTTTTCAGAAGTTGGCACAAAGGTTTAGTAATTTTTTAAAAGTCTTTAATATATCTCTTGTAAAATCCAGCATCTCCTAAAAAGCACCTAACTCCTATTACTATAGTAGGTGGAGGTAAGTTTGATATAACCTATATTTTCATAGGATTTACTTCTATGCCTTTTTCTGAAATTTTATGTCAAAGAAGAATTCCTCCTACAACCATGAATAAAAATTTTCCCTAGTTTAATACAAGATTAGTCTTTTCACAACGTTCCCAAACTTTCTCTAAGTGATTTAGACATATTTCAAATGAAGTTCCAAATACAGAAAAATTGTTCATAAATACTTCAATCCCTTTTTCGATCAAATCACTAAAAATTGACATCATACATCTTTGAAATGTTGCACGTGCATTACATAATCCAAAGGCATAATCCAAAGGGCATTCACCAGAAAGCAAAAGTTCCATATGGACTAGTAAATGTTGTTTTCTCTTGATCCTATGAAGCAATAAGTATTTGGTGAAAACCTGTATATCCATCTAAAAAATAAAAATATTTAAGCCCAGCCAATCTATCCAACATTTGATCCAAAAAGGGTAAAGGAAAATGTTCCTTCCTGGTGGTAGAATTTAATTTTCTATAATCAATGCAAATTCTCCAACCAGTGACTTGTCTTGTTGATATTAATTCAATATGCTCTTTTGTCACTACAGCCACATCTCCTTTCTTTCGAACACAGTGAATTGAACTTACCCAAACACTATTTTAAATAGAATATATTATTACAAAATCTAACTATCTTAAAATCTCTTTCTTCACAATTTCTTTCATCATAGGATTTAATTTTTTTTGTAGATCAGCTCTTGGTTCATGTTAATATTCTAATAAGATTATATGCCTACAAATTGAAGGACTGATTCCTTTAATATCAGCTATTGTCCATCAAAATGCTTTCTTATATCCTTTTAAAGTTTCCAACAACTATTTTTATTATGTATCAGTTAATTCTGAGGATACTATAACAGGTAATGTAGAGAAATCTCCTAAAATTGCATACTTCATATGTGTACGAGGTTTCTCAATAGATGACATTAAATTCTTGTTACTTTTTATATAATCTAACATTTAATATTTTTCCTGAACATAATCTAAATTCTCTTTTCTCACTTCTATAGATTCATCTTGAATTTTATCCTCATCTTGATATTCCATATATTTATTTTCAAATTCACTTTCAAAAGTCTTCTTAAAATATTCATGGCTTAAATATTCATTAATATTCATTCTAAAGCATTCAATCTCTTACTCTTTTATAGGGCATCTCATTGATTTTGCAATAATAAATGTAACCTCTTGATCACTAACTCTCAACTCTCATAGTTAATTCTCCTAATTGCACATCTATCAACTCTCTTCTAGTGGCTAGGAATGTTCTTCCTAAAATGATAAAAAAAATTTATCTTCCTCCATATCTAATACATTAAAGTTCGCAAGAAAGATAAACTTATCAACTTTTACCAAAACATCTTCTATAACTCCATTAGGATAGGTAATCGAACGATAAGCTAAACTAAAGAGTTATTGTTATAGGTGAAAAATCTCCTAAGCCCAACCTTCTGAAAATTGATAATGGCATAAGATTAATACTGACTCATAAATCATATAATGCTTTTACATAAAATTGTTTGCCAATAGCACAAGGATTGGTAAAACTTCTAGGATCTTTAAGTTTTTCAGGAAGCTTTTTTTGAATTACAACGCTACACTCGTCATTGAGTTCAACAGTCTCATTATCTAGAAACTTCCATTTTTGTTAAGTATATCCTTCATGAACTTCACATAGCTTGGCATTTGTTCCAAAGCTTCAACAAATGGAATGTTTATCGTTAATTTCCCCAAAATTTCAAATAAAATTGAAAATTGATTATCTTTGTTTCTTCTTTAATCTTTGAGGAAATGGAGGTGGTGGTCTTTCTAGAGTGATTTTCATTAGTTTAGTTGGACTTTTTGTTTCAAAATGAAAGTCTTCACTAGATTTTTAATTTTCCACCTAATCTTTTTCAACTTCAACTTCTTGTTGAACTCTATTTCCTAATTCTTTTCCACTTCTCAGTTGAATAGCTTTAATTTGCTTTTCGTTCTGATCTTTAGGATTTACTTCAACATTACTAGGTAATGTTCCTTGAGGTCTTTTGTTATGTGCGGTAATAATACGTACCAATTGATTTTCCATGTTTTTGATTACAACTCCTATACTTTGTAATTGACTACCTATTTGCAATATCAATTCTTTCATTGATAGATTTTTCTCCTTACTATAAAATTACTAAAACATGGGGAGTAATAAGGTTTAGAAGCTTGATTCCTTTGATTGTTAGAGTTTCCCAATGGGTTTGCATTATTGTTTCCCTATTGCAGATTTGCAGCATTAGAGTTATTGTTACTCCAACTAAAATTTGACTGATTCTCCCATTTAGGATTATAATAATTGACATAAGGATATTAGAATGATTGTTTATTGCATTTAAAGTCTCATAAGGAGATTGAGAATCTATCATTTGTCTAAATGAGTTTTCCTCAAGCACAAGTGTTGTCTGAGAATAATTCATTCCATATTGACCTACCTTTCATATAACAGTTATTTTGGCAGCTAACATAAACATTGCATCATAATCATGAATACTAGCAACTCTTTTTGGATTTACCCTTTTAGAGGGCCATTGAAAA
Organism: Phalaenopsis equestris; assembly: GCF_001263595.1. Classification (NCBI taxonomy): domain Eukaryota; kingdom Viridiplantae; phylum Streptophyta; class Magnoliopsida; order Asparagales; family Orchidaceae; genus Phalaenopsis; species Phalaenopsis equestris. The sequence continues at coordinate 122,067 of NW_018218650.1, forward strand.
TTATTCGTAGCCATCTCTTCATTTAATGAATATGCTTCATCGAATGGTTTTGACATTAATGATCCACCAGCAGAAGCGTCAATTATCGATCTAAGAGATCCAACCAACCCATTATAAAAACTTTGAATTATTAACCAATCTAACAATGCATGGTGTGGACACTTTTTAAGGAGATTCTTAAATCTTTCACAGGCTTCATAAATTGAATCCCCTTCAAACTGATAAAAAGATGTGATATCATTTCTATAATTAGCAGTTTTTGAAAGTGAGAAACATTTAGATAAGAATTTTGTGATAAATCTCCCCATGTTCTGATAGATTAAAGTGCTAATGAGTTTAACCACATCTTAGATTTATCCCTTAGTGTAAAAGGAAAAAGTTTAAGTTTGATGACATCATTTTATACACCATCATATTTAAATGTAGCATACAATTCTTGAAAACTAGCAAGGTGAAAATTATAATCTTCAGTTGGTGTTCCTCCAAACTGATTGTTTTGTACTATTTGCATAATAACACGTTTAAGCTCAAATAATTGGTAGCTACAACAGGGTTTTGTATATTCAAATGAGTTTCAGCTACTATAGGATTAACATAATCTCTTAAAGGTCTTTGATGATGTTCGTTTTCATTTCCAGTATTGTTTAAATTGCAAGCCATTTTGCTTAAATGATCTTTCTCTTTTTGTTGTTTTTGAATTTTTCCTTTTTGTTGTTTTTGAATTTTTTTTGTTGTTTTTGAATTTTTCTAACAATTCTTTCTAGTTCAGAATTGTAAGTTACTAAATTTTTAGATCTTACACTACGCACAAACAAAATAAAGAAAATAATTAAAAACAAGCAAACACACTTAAATAAGAAAATATTTAAGCAAAACAACTAACACTCTTTTTTTCTATTTTGGAATAAAATAAAGTAAAATACTAATATTTTCCATTACTTACCTGACAACGACACCGAAAACTTTATGCGAACCGATTTAGTGTGAGAATTTTGTGAATGTTTTTGAATATTACAAAATTGCACACGACAAATATATAATGAATATGCAATATAATCCCAACAAAAATACTTCTTATGAAAATAATTTATCTTTTAAAACTCTTTTTAAACCATCAAATCCTCTTTAAAATCAATGCAAGCATATGTATCACTCAACTAATAAAGTGCTCTAATGGAGTCCAAGATGTCGATCCCACTGGGAAGCTGGAAAATCCTAAAAGTAAATTATGAAAATTATTTTATAATCTAAAAATATAAAAATAAAAGTGCAAAGTTTGAAAAATAACTACTCAAATGAATGTTAATTAAAATACAGATGTAAGCCTATAGAAGTTAAACTAAACTACATACTAAACTTTCAAAAGTAAAATTATGAAAATTAAATAAAGTTTTTGTTTTGACAAAAATTTCAAATTTAAGAAAGCATCCTTCCCCTTTACAATGAGTATATGGATTGTGAAGAAATTGAAATCATTTGAAAAAATAAATATATATAAACAGTTTTGTACCAAACTGGAGCAATCCTATTCTTTACTCACTTCTAAGAGCTATAAAGAACATTGACTAATCAAAAGTTTGGTTCCTAAGTTCATGGTTAGGCTACGAGGATGTTGGCTTCAACTCCAGAGCTCCTACTACTCCCTCATCTAAGGGCTAACAAACTTGCATTAGTTTCCCATTAACTGGACCAAATTGGATATTTTAATGTGTCACCTTAAAATCTTCAATTCTGCATCCAACAAAGTATATTTCCCTATTTTTTTACACCCAATCTCATGGATGACATACTCTCCCACAAAATCAAATGTGATTCTCTGTAGGTTGTAGAAATCATATCTCATTTAAGAAAATACACTTCTCAACAAGTTTTAACATTTTTAATTGGCAGATTAAAAAATAAATGAAGATCGGAGTTCAAATCATCACAAATTATTAACATCTAAAACTATACAAAACAAAATCTACTCTTTCACAAAACCATACTTTAAAGTAGGGAGAAGCATAAAGAAGTTTACTCAGAATTCATGAGAAAGATACGAAAAAACATGAATTTCATATATAAAAACAAATTTACAAATAAAGTAAATAAAAATATAACTTATCTCACAATCCTTCCAAAGAAAATCTTAGAAGTTCTCTCCAAGCCTTTCTCTCTATACAATTACTCCCAATTCTCTCTTAGAGGTTTAATGAAGAATAAATCTCTCACCTTCCCTCTCCTCTTATAACCCCACAAGAAAATCTCCTCTTCTCTCTCGATCACTAACTCACACCAACTTTCTCTCTCCCTCACACCACACACTTGACAAATGAGAAGTCTTCTTCATTTAGTTTGGGTTGCCTCCTTTGGAAAAGGATTCAAAATTCTCTCCAAAATTTCCTCCAAAAGTTAACTCTTTTGAATTCAAAAGATGTGTCATTTGATCCAAGAGACATATCCCTTCAAAAAAGAATCTTCTAAAGTGTCTTGATGCATTAAATTACTCTAAGAAGTGTAAAAAACAAGTTTCCTTTTGAAATTCATGCAAAAATTCATTTCAAACTGCCTAAGTTTTAAAAATTTGTCCCCGGTGCATCATGTGTTGATTTAGCGCATAATGCGTCAGTTCTCTGGATTTTGGCGCATCATGTGCCAGAATCCCAAAATTCGTTGTTTTGCCTCCAAATTTTGTCTTTTTTGCCATTTTTGCTCCAAATGCCTAAAAATGAAATACATGCAATAAAAATATAAAAATATCCTTTTATAAAGTGCAATATCACTAAAAATAAGCATAAAATAAATACTTAAAATAGTATATTATTTTGGTGTATCAATTCTTGTGAATATTGAAATGAGGGAGCAGCCCTGGTAAAATTGTAGGCAAGACACGACGAGGTTGATCCATTGCCTCCCACAATAAAGAGGATGATAAAAAGGATGGTATAAAAAGGATGGTTAGATGGGGCGTGCTACCATTGGACTGCATTTCAAACAGTTGGATCATCAACATTTATGAAGAGGGAGACTGTATTCCCCCACATATAGAGCACCACAATTTTGTCTGACCTTTCTGCACGGTCTCGTTAATGAGTAAAAGAAACATTTTGTTCAGGAAAGAAATCAACGTTGTCGAACTCGGTGAGTTCAGAGGATCAGTTGAAATTCCATTGTCGGTGGGTTTGGTACTAATTTTGAATTTGGTACTAATTTTGAAGGGAAATTGAAGGGAAACAAAGCGGATCTAGCAAAACACTGCATCACTGGAGTGCTAGAGTTTCCATTGCATTGAGAAGGAAAAATAAAAACAAGATGTTGTATGGATTCTGACTAAATCCAGAATTGGATGAGCTACAGCCATACGAGCTATGAGATGGTTGTACCTCTAAGTACACGCAAAGAGAAATACTTGCCCTAGAGCATGGCTTAGTAGGTCAGCTTGATCAGAAGCTCATCTTATAAAGGACAAACAAGCAGATTTTTTCAACTTTTGTACTGCATTGGAGTAGCATATATGATATGTACTCTGCATGTGATGTTTTAGACGTATTCAGTATGATTATCTATTTTTATGCTTTCAATATGTATTCAGTCTGTAAGACCTGTTTGAAGCATATTAATGAAATTTTCTTCAGATTTAAACCTATTTGTCAAATTGCCCTTTTTGTGCGATGGATAAAAAGCCACAGAACCATATGCTGGTTCTAAACTATGATGAACAAGAACAAAACAATAAAAAAATTGATCATAACAAAATTTAAAAAAAAAACTCTTTTTGAAAAAATCAACCAATGAAAATTAAATTTTGAAAACTTATTTTGATAATTAAATTTGATAAAGACAACAAGAAAAGTAATGAATTTTCTTGAGTTTGATTCTCTCGAGTTTGAGGTTTCTTACTCTTTGCTTTGTCGGCACTATTTTTGGTGTGGGGTTTGCCCGTAAGAAGCTGTCGGTCATCGGAATTGAAATCCCGTTGCCCGCTTCGGAAGGACGTTTTTTAAAAAATTTTATTTTTGAAAAAGATGAAGTCAAACTGACCCCATAATTTTCATAGTTTGAATGAAAGAGCATTTTACCTCAAATCCTGTATCTATCTCGAAG
>NW_018218650.1:131989-141419 GCF_001263595.1 Phalaenopsis equestris
TTGGGTTTGGTCAAAAATGACCTTATAAGGAATTTTCAACTAAAATTGGATGCCAATTTGAGGTCTAAGGCATTCAATTGTTGAGATTTGAGGTGTTAGCCAATAGTGGGGCTAATTTGGTGATTTTGTCAAAAATGGTCAAATTGACCAAATTGGACCATGGTGTAGTTGGACAAAATGAAATTGGGATTATTTTACATTTTTTGGGATTTATTGGGAATTTTTTGAATTTTTTGGATTTTGGGATTTTTAAGTCATGGAGGGGTATTTTGGTAATTTGGCCATTTTTGTCAGTTTTGGCAAATTTTGATGTATTCAAAGTGTTTGAAATGGGTTTTGGGTATTTTGGAAAAATTTGGGAATTTTGGCCAAATTTGGGTCCCAAGCGCAGTTAGGTAATTTGGAGGTGCCTAGGGGCAAAAGACCAAGTTAGGCATTTCACATAAAATTGGATATATATCCATTCTAAATGAACCATGGATTAATGCATTGAGATATGGTGTACCCTAGTTCCAAGTCAACACCCAGGGTCAATCCTAAAGCCAAGTAATCCTATAGGGACTCTTCTTGAATTCCCTCATAATGATCTTACCTACTAAATGCTAGAGGTTAAGATCAATATGTGAAACTTCAAGTTGAGTAAATAGAAAGGCTTTGAATTTCTAATGGTGGGGGTACCTTTTCTAATTTTCTAAAACTAGTTAATAGGAAAGTCCTATGGCTAGACCTAGGCTACTAAAGAAGTTTTCTAGACCTCAACCAAAAGTGAGGTCAACATGCTTGTGTAGCACGACTATCCTCGTCTGCAAGAACTCCTTTACATTCCCATGGAGTCTTTTCCTCCTCATAGATCTCTTCAATCTTTTTGCTCCACTTCCCATCCTTATTTTTTAGGGTAGGCTTAGATGTCCTATTACCATCTTTACATTTTCAGAGTAGGCTTGGATGCCCTATTCCAATCATTACACTTTTAGGGTAAGCTTAGATGCCCTATTCCCATCTACACTTTCGGGGTAGGCTTACATGTTCTATTCCCATCTTTACACTTTTGGTGTAACCTTAGAAGCCCTATTCCCATATACAATTTTAGAGTAGGCCAGGATTTCCAATTCCCACCTACACTTTTGGGGTATGCTTAGACGTCCTATTCCCATCTTTGCACTTTCGGGGTAGGATTAGACATTTTATTCCCATCTTTACACTTTTTGAGTAGGCTTTCATACCTACACTTTTGGGGTAGCCTTAGACGTCCTATTACCATCTTTACTCTTTTGGGGTAGGCTTAAATGCCCTATTCTTATCTTTACATTTTTGAGGTACGCTTGGACGTTCTATTCCCATCCTCACTTTTCGGGTTGGCTCAGTTGTCCTATTCACATCGTCACTTTTGGGGTAGGCTCAAACGTTCTATTCCCATACTCACTTTTGGGGTAGGCTCTGACGCTCTATTTCCTTTTCTGCACTTGTGTTTTCCAATTAATCCTGTTTCCCCATGCATAATTTCCCTATCTTAAAATTTAAAATTTAAATCCAAACTTTCTTTGATATATTCAATTTGAATTGAGTCTTTGCTAACCTGCCAGTTTGCCTGACAATTGTCCCCAAAATCTCCTTTCTTTTCCACAGCGATAGTATCTGTTACTCCTTAGTGGAAACAACTGTCGTTCAATTCTATACTTTATTCTAGGTCTGTTAATTTAGAATTCTGTGTTGTTTTTGTCGATCTTGTTGGTCAACGTCAATACGTGTGGTGTGCTTGTCCGGCACACCACACCTTTTCGAGGTCCATTTGTTGACCTCACTTTTGGTTGAGGTATAACTCTTTCCTCTTTAGTAGCCTAGAGTCTAGCCATATGACTTTCTTGTTGACTATTCCTAGAGGAATAGAAAAGGAACCCTCACCATTAGAAATTCTAAAGTCATCTATGCTCAACTTGAAGTTCCACATATTGGTCCTCAAAATTTGACGACAACTTGGTAGGTGAGGTCAATATGGTGGACCTCAACGGGAGTCCCCACAGGTCCGCTTGGCCTTAGGGTTGACCCTAGGTGTTGGTCTGGAGCTAGTTCACTCACTTACACTTACTTTCACTGACATTCTTTCACAACCCTAAACCCAATCTTGTTGACTTTGATCCCTTGAACTTTTGGGGGACTCATGTAGCCAAGACCAGTACATAGATGACCCAAATGGAGATTCCATTGGTTCATAGCTCAAATAGGGTGGTTGGCAGCCCACTTTCACCGCCCACTTTCACCAAAATTTGGCAGCCCACTTTCACCAAAATACCAACCTTTTGCCCCAAATCTACCCAACTTAGCAAAGTACTCCCAAACCCCAAATTTGACAAAAATTCCCAAAATTACCCAAACTACCCAAGTTTGTCCAAAAGTCATCTCAAACCATTTGAAACTTTCCAAAATTACCAAAATACCCCTCATTTTGCTAAAATTACAAAATACCCTTGGTGGTCCCAAACTTCTGCAAACCCTTAAAATCATCTCAAATGTCCCTGAAATCAATTTGGACCCTTCAAATAAACCCAATTTGATAAATTTGACCAACTTTGACCAAAAATTCCAAATTACCCTTAAAGGCCTAGTTTCCCCAAATTCACCCTAAATGTCCATGAATTTGACCCTAATTACCCCCAAATTTCAATTTAATTTCCCCCAAATTTCAATTCTAAAATTAAACTAATCATGATCAAACTCAATTCAAACCAAATACAAGTCCAATCGACCCACGTTTGAGTCGAATTTCAACCCAAATAAAAAAGCCCCAATTTGGCCTAAAACAAAAATCCCACTCAATATAATCACCAAATCTTTCTAATTTCCCTAATTATGCATCATAAACCACCCTAAGCCATTTTATTTAAACCCCTCTCCTATGGCCAAAACATAAAATAAGTCAATTTCATTGGGGAGACTCTACCCAATTGCTTCCAAACACTCTCCAAGAACTTCAAGCTCAAGCCCACCATTTCCCCCCTTTGGATTCCTTTGTGAGAGCTCAATTTAGAGTTCAAAATTCAGGGAAAATCATGAAAAATTTGCCCATAGCTCCATAGTCCGCCAAACTCTAATCAACTGTGCACACACCAACCTCACAGTGAGAGGAGTTGATTCCCCACAAAAGCCCTATCCTAAACAGCCTCTAACATAGCTCTATACCAAAACTTGAAATCGAGTTAAATCAAAATCATAACTACACAATTCACCACAGCTTGAGAACTCATATGAAGGTTCATTAGGTCCATTTAAAGCTGGCACAACCATCTGATTGAGGCCTCCCCTCTCATACAAAGCTATTGAACTTCAATCCTAATCTGAGCATATTTTGATTCTCCATACATATTTACTATATTTCATATCATATAAGTCATATAGATATCTTTGTCTTGAGTAGATGAAGGTTTAGGAACAATCCTCATGTGAATTGGTGGAGTCTAGCTCAAAATCTTAAGGTTTTTGTGTGAACGGCTCACAGTTTAGGTCACTGGTTGACAATGAAGGAGAGTCATCTGATCGCACGTTTATTCAATGGATGAAGGAGGTCAAGCCGAGAGAACTCTTGGAACAAAAGGTGGGCGGCATGGCAACTAAGGTGGCTGACAACGTCAAATGGCGAGCACCGCGTGTAAAGGTTGGAGTTGCCGAGGTTGAGGTGGCACCACGTGTTTAAATAGAAAAATATGAATTTTTTGGATTTATTTAAATGTCAGAATTTCAAAAATTCATATCATTATATAGAAAAATCATAAAAATAAAAATAAAAATAAAAATAAAAATAAAAATAAAAATAAAAATAAAAATAAAAATAAAAATAAAAATAAAAATAAAAATAAAAATAAAAATAAAAATAAAAATAAAAATAAAAATACCCACTTACTCAGTGAACAGAGGAGAATAATGTGGACTAAAAATAAAAATTAAATTTTGACTCTTTGATTTTTAATGAATTAAATACTCTTTAAAGTATTTTAATTCATTATGATCAAACATTGCTCACCATGGCTTGAAACTTTTAGGGTTCATTCCTTATGATAGAGGGGATACTCTTTGTTTTTCTAAGGTTAGAGGGCATCTCTATGCTTCTAACCATAAATTTCAAGCTAGGATGGCTGATTTGACTTATTTTAATAATATAAACTAAAAAAATACTTAAAAATTATGGAAATAATTTTAATGGGTTTCCTATGGTTAGAAAAGCTTAGGAAAAATGTCAGGATTAATTGAATTATTTTGTACATTTCTATAGTTAATTAAATATATATATCTTGCTTTAATTTATGTAAATTAAATACTAATAAAAAATTGTCAAATTCAATTCCACAGTGTGTATAACAATCATGTTTACCAACTGTAAAATTTTAAAAAAAATATTTGACTAAGTTTGAGCACTAAAATTTATTTTCTAAGAAGCCTTGTATTTTTGTACAAATATAATTATATTAAATCAAATACATACTTCTTGGAGTAATTCAATACATCTAGTCACTTTGGAAGGTTCTTTTATTGAGAAATATGACTCTTGGATCAAATGACACATCTTTTAAATTCAAAAGAGTTGACTTTTTGAGATAATTATGAAGGGAATTTTGAATTCTTTCCTAAAGGAAACACCCCAAAATAATAAAAGAAGACTTCATAGAGTTAAAAATGGCTTTTGTGTGCGGCGTGAGAGAGAGAAAGGGGGCGTGAGTTAGAGAAAGAGAGAGATGAGGAGATTTTCTTCCAAGGTTGTAAGAGAAGAGGGATGGTGAGAAATTTCTTCTTCATTATACTTCGATGAGAGAATTGGGATTTTCTTCAGAAGAAAACTTTATAAGAGAGAAAAGATTGGAGAGAACTTCTAGGGATTTGCTTCGGAAGGATTGTTTAATAAGTTGTAGTTTTATTTATTTTTATTTTGTAAACTTATTTTTATATATGACATCCATGAATTTTGAGTAGTCTTCTTTATCCTTCTTTCTTCTTCAAGATATGGTTTTGTGTAGAATAGACATTATTTTTCATGATTTTAAATGATAATAATTTTTGATGATTTGAACTTTGATCTTCATTTACTTTTTGATCTAGCCAATTAAAATGTAAAAACTTGTTGAGAGACATGTGTTCTTAATTGAGATATGATTTCTGCAACATGTGGAGAATCACATTTGATTTCATGGAAGAGTATGTCATCCAAGGGATTGGATGCAAATAAAGAAGAAAATACACTTCTTTGGATTAGTTAATGTTCCTTATAGCACTCGAAAGAGGGTAAAGAATATGATTGCTCCTATTTGGCACAAACTGACACAAAAAAAATTTTATATATTTTTTCAAATGATTTCAATTTCTTCAAAATCCATATACTTATTGTAAAGGGGAAGGATGCTTTTTTAAATTTGAAAGTTCTGTCACAACAAAAAACTTTGTTTAATTTTTATAATTTTACTTTTGAAAGTTTAACATTTATTTTAGTTTAACATTTGTAGTCTTACATATGTATTTCAATTAGCATTCACTTGAGTAGTTAATTTTCAAACTTCGTACTTTGCTTTTACTTCTATTTTTGTTTTTGTTATAAAATAATTTTCATAATTTACTTTAGGATTTTCCAACTTCCCTTTGGGATCGATATCTAGGACTCCACTAGAGCACTTTATTTCTTGAGAGATATGTATACTTGTGTTGATTTTAAAGGGGATTAAGCTGTTTAAGAAAAAGTTTTATAAGAAAATTTATCTTCATAAAAAAGTATTTTTGTTGGGATTATATTTCATATTTATTATATATCTTCCATGGGTAATTTTTTAATATTGAAAAATATTTGAAAAATTCTCACAATAAATCCACCCGCATCAAATTTTTTGGCGCCGTTGCAGGGGAAGTAGCAGAAAATATTACTATTTTACTTTATTTTATTTCAAAAAAATTAAACAAAAAGAGTGTTTGTAGTTTAGTTTGAATATTTTCTTATTTAACTGTGTTCCCTTATTTTTAAGTATCTGCTTTATTTGTTTATGCAAAGTGTAAGATCTGAAAATTTAGTACCTTACAATTCTGAGTTAAAAAGAACTATTAGAAAATTTTGAAAACAACAAAAATAGAAAGATCATTGTAGAAAAATAGCTTGAAATTTAAACAATGGTGGAAAAGATAATGAACATCAACAGAGACCTTAAAGATAATATGTTAATCTTATAGTGAATGAAATTCATTTGAGTATTCAAAACCCTATTGTAGCTGTCAATTCATTTAAGCTTAAACCTCCTATTATCTAAATGATTCAAAATAATCATTTTGGGGGAACACCTACTGAAGATCCTAATTTAAATCTTGTTATTTTTTAAATATGATGGAGTGTCAAATGATGCTGTCAGGCTTAGAATTTTTTCTTTTTTACTAAGGGATAAAGCTAAGATGTGGTTAAACTCATTAGCATCTTGATCTATCAGAACATGGGGAGATTAATCACAAAAAATCTTATCTAAATGTTTCCCACCTTAAAAAACTACTAAGCTTGGAAATGATATCACATATTTTTGTCAGTTTGAATGGGAATCAATTTATGAATCCAGGGAAAAAATTAAAGTTCTCTTTAGAAAGTGTCCACACCATGCATTGCTAGATTGGTTAATGATTCAAACTTTTTATAATGGGTTGGTTGGATCTCTTAGACCGATATTTGACACTGCTGCTGGTAGATCATTAATGTTAAAACCATTTGATGAAGCCTATTCATTAATTGAAGAGATGGCTACAAATAATATTCAATGACCCTCTTAAAGGGTAAATCCAAAAAGAGTAGCTAATTATCATGATTTTGATGCTACATCTATTTTAACTGCCCAAATAGCTTTTATATCAAAGAAGATAGATCAATATAGAATGAATTATTCTCAGATAACACCTGTACTTAAGGAAACCTCATTAGGACAAATGATAGAATATCAATCTTCTTATGAAACTTTAAATGCAATAATCAATCATTCTAATAACCTTTATGCCAATTATTATAACCCTTGTTGAAAGAATCATCCAAACTTTAGTTAGAGTAACAATAATTCTAATGTTGCAAATCCGCAATGGGAAAACAACACTGCTGCGAATCCATTGAGAAACTTCAAGAATCAAGGGAATCAAGCTACCCCTTAAGTTTTAATAATTTCTAGAGTAAGAAGAAAAAGTCATCAATGGAGGAATTGAAACTGCAAATGGGTAGTTAATTACAAAGTCAAGAAGCTGCTATCAGAAACATGAAAAATCAGTTGGGACGTATTGCTTCTGCACTTAGCAATAGAAATCCGAGAATATTGCTAATAATGTTGAAGCAAATCCTAAAGATCAAAACAAAGAGCAAATTAAAGCTATTCAACTGAGAAGTGGAAAAAAATTTGAAAATAGAGTTCAACAAGAAGTTAAAGTTGAAAAAGTTGTGGTTGAAAATGAAAAATATGGTGAAGATTTTCATTTTGAAGCAGAAAATCCTATTAAACCAATGAAAATCTCTGTAAAAAGATCACTACCTCCATTTCCTCAAAGATTGAAGCAAAAACATAAAGATAATCAATTTTTAAAATTTTTGAAAGTTTTGAGGAAATTAACGATAAACATTCCATTTGTCGACGCTTTGAAACAAATGTCAAACTATGTGAAGTTCATGAAGGATGCACTTTATAAGAAAAGGAAGTTTGTAAATAATGAGACTGTTGCACTCTGCGGAGAGAAACATTCCATTTGTCGACGCTTTGAAACAAATGTCAAACTATGTGAAGTTCATGAAGGATGCACTTTATAAGAAAAGGAAGTTTGTAAATAATGAGACTGTTGCACTCTGCGAAGAGTGTGTCACTATAATTCATAAAAAGGTTCTTTAAAAACTTAAAGATCCTAGAAGGTTTACAATTCTTTGTGCTATTGCCCACAGGAGCCAGTATTAATCTTATATTGTTATCAATTTTCAGAAGGTTGGGCTTAGGAGATATTTCGCCTACAACTGTAACTCTTTTGTTAGCTAACTGTTTGATTGCCTATCTTAAATGAGTTAAGGAATTTGTTTTGGTAAAAGTTGATAAATTTCATTTTCTTGTAGAATTTATTGTATTAGATATAGAGGATGATAAAGAAATTCCTTTCATATTAGGAAGACCATTCCTAGCTACTCAAAGAGCTTCGATAGATGTGTAGAAAAAAGAACTAACTATGAGAGTTAGTTATCAAGAGGTTACATTTAATATTATGAAATCAATGAGATACCACTAAAAAGAGTAACATATTGAATGCTTCAGAATGAATATTAATGAATATTTAAGCCATGAATATTTCAAGAAAAATTTTGAAAGAGAATTTAAAGAGGAATATATGGAATATCAAGATGAGGATAAAATTCAAGATGAATCGATGGAAGTGTGTGAAGAGGATATTGATTATGTTCAGGAAAGATTTGAAATGTTAGATAATGTAGAAGGTAACAAGAATTTGATTCCATCAATTGAGAAACCTCCTGAACTAGAAATAAGAACACTTCCTGCACATTTGAAGCATGCATTTTTATGAGATTTATCTACATTACCTGTTATAGTATCCATATAATTAACTAATACGCAAGGAAAACAATTGTTGGAACTTTGAAAAGATTTAAGAAAGCCTTTGGATGGACATTAGCTGATATTAAAGGATTCAGTCCTTCAATTTGTATGTATAGAATTTATAGAATTTTATTAAATTTTATTAGAAGATCAACATAAACCAAGAGCTGATCCTCTAAGGAGATTAGATCCTATGATGAAAGAAGTTGGAACGAAAGAGATTTTAAAATAGTTAGATGATGGGATATTATATCATATTTCAGATAGTGCTTGGGTTAGTCCAATTCACTATGTTTCAAGGAAAAGAGGTGTGACTGTTTTGACAAATAAGCATAATGAATTAATATCAACAAGATAAGTCACTCGTTGGTGAATTTGCATAGAATATAGAAAATGAAATTTTGCCACCAGGAAAGATCATTTTTCTTTATCATTTTTGGACCAGATGTTGGACATATTAGCTTAGCATAAATATTTCTATTTCCTAGATGGATATACCGATTATCATCAAATACATATTGCTCTAGAAGATCAAGATAAAACAACATTTACTAGTCCTTATGGAACTTTTTCTTTTCAGCAAATGTCTTTTAAATTGTGTAATGCACCTGCAATATTTCAAAGATTTATGTTGTCAATCTTCAGTGACTTGATTGTTAAAGGGATTGAAGACTTTATGGATGATTTTTTGTATTTGGAACTTCATTCAAAATATGTATAAATCATTTAAAAAAAGTTATGGAACGTTGTGAAAAGACTAATCTAATATTGAACTGGGGCGAATGTCAATTTATGGTTGCAGGAGGAATTGTTCTTGGGCATAAAATTTCAGAAAATGGCATGGAAGT
>NW_018218650.1:141434-143781 GCF_001263595.1 Phalaenopsis equestris
AAACAAAGTATTATTGAACCTACCCCCACCTACCACAATAAGAGGAGTTAGGAGCTTCTTAGAACATACTGGATTTTACAGGAGATACATTAAAGATTTTTCAAAAATTACAAAACCTTTATGCAAACTTTTGGAAAAAGATACAAAATTTGACTTTAATCAAGATTTTCTTAAAGTTATTGAAACTTTAAAGGAAAAATTAATCACTACTCTTATAATTATTTCATCTGATTGGGAGAAACCTTTTGAATTAATGTGTGATTCTAGTGATTATGCAATTAGTGCTAGTGATTATGCAATTGGAGTTGTTTTTGGGCAGAGATATGAAAAGATTTTTAAAATTATATACTATGTTATTAAGACTCTTAATGATTCTCAAATTAATTACACTACCACTGAAAGAGAGTTATTAGATATTATGTATGCTTCTGATAAGTTTAGATCATATCTGATTGGAGCTAAATATGTTGTGCACACTGACCATTCGACTATTAGATATTTGACGCAAAAGAAGGAAGCTAAACCAAGATTAATTTGATTGGTACTTCTGATGCAAGAGTTTGATTTGTGGTAGTTGATAAGAAAGGGATTGTTAATCAAATTGTTGATCATCTATCTAGGCTAGAACATGAAGAAATGCTTGACATGAAAAAGAAATTAATGAAACTTTTCCTACTAAAGAACTTTATGCTGTAAAAAGATGGGAAATACCTTGGTATGCTGATATTGTAATGTTGACCTCACTTAGGGTTTAGGTTTAGTTTTCCCTCTTTAGTAGCCTAAGGTGTAGCCATAGGATTTTCCTATTGTCTATTCCTAGAAAACTAGAAAAGGAACCCTCACCTTTAGCCCAAAATGCTTTATGTTATAATAGCCCAAAATGTTTTATGCTCTAATAGCCCAAAATGCTTTATGCTCTAATTCTACAGGTAAGTGACATGTTTTACCAAATATCAGTCTGTGTGGGGAAATTCCTATAGGAGTTCTATAAGCAGTTCTATATGCCCATAATGCTGTATAAAGTCTAGCAGACAATTCCAATCTATAAAGATTTACAACCTTTTCTAAAATACATTTAATTTCATGCTTTGATGTTTTTGCTAAACCACTAGTTTAAGGATGATAAGTATTAGAGAATCTATGCATTATACCATATTTCTTAATTAATTTTTTGATTCTCTTATTCATCAAATTAGATTTTTCATCAGTGATAATTGCTCTAGGCATTCCATATCTTGTAAAATTATTTTTAATTAAAAATTTAGAAATACTCTTAGCATCACATCTAAGTACAACAATAGATTCAATTTATTTGGACAAATAATCAACAACAAGTAATATATATATATATATATAGGTTTCCAAATGAAGGCATAAATGGTCCCATAAAATCTAATCCCCACACATCAAATATTTCAAGTTTCAATGTGTAATTTAGAGGCATTTCATTTATTCTTGAAATATTTCCTACTCATTGACATCTATCGCATGTCATTGACATCTATCGCATGTTTTAATATATTCATTAACATCATTAAAAATAGTTGGCCAATAAAATCCAGCTTGTAAAATATTATAAGTCATTCTGATTGTTCTGAAATGTCCTCCAAATTCAAAATCATGGCATCTTTCAATTATCTATTGAGTTTCTCCATAAGACACACATCTTCTAATAATTAGATCTTTACATTGTTTATATAAATATGGGTCATCCCAAAAATAGACTTTTGAATCATATATAAACTTCTTTAATTGTGGATTTCTTATATCAGGTGGTAGAATATCACTTACAATATAATTCATTATATTAGCATACCATGGTACATCCATTTTATTAATACTATATAATTTTTAATCAGAAAAATTCTCTAAAATTTTATTTGTAAAATTAGTTAATATTTTAATTTCTATTCTAGACAATTGATCAACTATTTGATTATCATTTCCCATTCTATCAATCACGGTAAAATCAAACTCTTGTAATAGAAGTATCCATCTAATTAATCTTGGTTTAGCATCCTTCTTTTGCATTAAGTATTTAATAGCAGAATGATCTGTATGGTTCCAATTAAATAAGGTCTAAATTTATCAAAGGCATAAACAATAGCTAATAACTCTCTTTTAGTGGTGGTATATTTAATTTGAACATCATTTAGAGTCTTACTAGAATATTATATAACTTTAAAAACTTTGTCGTGCCTTTGTCCTAATACAACCCCTATAGCATAATCACTAGCATCACAAATTATTTCAAATGGTTTTTCCTAGTCAGGTGGTACTATTATAGGTGCAGCGACTAACTTTTTCTTTAATAATTCAAATGCTTTTATGCATTCTTCATTAAAAT
>NW_018218650.1:143791-157548 GCF_001263595.1 Phalaenopsis equestris
TTTTATGCATTCTTCATTAAAATCAAATTTTGTATCTTTTTCTAAAAGTTGGCATAGAGGCTTAGTTATTTTTGAAAATTTTTTTATGTAGCGCATGTAAAAACCAGCATGTCTTAGAAAACTTCTCACCCCTTTAACATTAGTAGGCGGTGGTAATTTTTCTATAACTTGGATTTTTGCAGATCTACCTCTATGCCTTTTTCAGAAATTTTATGCCCAAGCACAATACCTCCTGCAAACATAAATTGACAATTTTTTCCAATTTAATACTAGATTGACTTTTTCACATACTTCCAGAACTTTTTCTAAATTATTAACGCATAATTCAAACAAAGTTCCAAATACTGAAAAATCGTCCATAAACACTTTCATTCCATGTTCTATAAAATTGCTAAAAATTGGCATCATACAGTTTTGTCATGCATCTGGTGCATCTTACAGCTTTGAAATGTTGCAGGTGCATTGCATAGTCCAAAAGGCATTCAACGAAAAGTAAATGTTACATATGGGCTTGTAAACGTTATTTTCTCTTGATCCTCTAGAGCAATTAGAATTTGATGCTTAGAATTTGATGATAACTGGTATATCCATCTAAAAAGCAATAATACTTATTCCCAGCCAACCTATCCAACATTTTGCTAGAAAGGGTAAAGGAAAGTGATCTTTTATGGTGGCTATATTTAATTTTCTATAATCAATGCAAATTCGCCAACCATTTACTTGTCTTATTTTTACTTGTCTTATATTTACTTGTCTTATTGGTATTAATTTATTTTTCTCATTTTCTTCAGCAGTCACTCCTCCTTTTTCGATACACAGTGAATTGCGCTTACCCAAGCACTGTTTGAAATAGGATATATAATTCCAGCATCTAACCTTTTTAAAATCTCTTTTTTAATAACTTCTTCTTTCATTAGATTTAGCCTTCTCTGAGGATCAGCTTTAGGTTCGTGTTGTTCATCTAATAAAATTTTGTGCATACAAATTGAACGACTAATTCCTTTAATATCTGCTAAAGTCCATCCAAAAGCCTTTTTATACTTTTTTAACATTTCTATCAACTTTTATTCCTGAATCTCAATTAACTCAGAAGATATAATAACCAGCAATGTACATGAATTTCCTAAGAATACATATTTTAAATGGGTAGGTAATATCTTTAATTCAAGTTCAGGCGTTTTAGTACTTTAAGGAGTAAGAATTTTACTATTGTTTTCCATCAAGTCTAACATTTCACCTCTACCCTGAATATAATCCAAATCATCTTATTTACTTTCATCTTCATTCTAAAAAATTTTTCCTTGCTTAAATTTATCTTTGAATTCTTTCTTGAATTGTTCATTACTTAGATAGTCAGCTACTTCCATCATGAGACATTCATTATCTTTTTCTATTGCGGAATATTTCATAGCTTTGGTTATATTAAATTTCACTTCTTGATCATTAACTCTCATTATTAATTCTCTTTTTTGTACATTTATTACAGTTCTTCCTGTTCCAAGAAATGATCTCCCTAAAATAATAAGAATTTCCTTATCTTCCTCCATATCCAATACTATAAAGTCTACAGGCAAAATAAATTTATCCACTATAAATTTATCAAATTTATCCACTTTTACTAGTACATCCTCTATAACTTCTTTTGAATAAGTTATTGATCGGTCAGCTGACTGAAGAGTTACAATAGTAGGGGAAATTTCTCCCAAATCTAAAAGTTTAAAAATTGATAAGGGCATAAGATTAATACTCACTCCTAAATCACATAAAGCTTTTCCATAAAACTTTTCACCAATTGCACAAGGTATAGTAAAACTACTAGGATATTTTAACTTTTCAGGAAGCTTTTTCTGAATAACAGCACTACACTCTTCACTGAGTGCAACGATCTCATGATCTATAAACTTACTTTTCTTGTTTAGTATATCCTTCATAAATTTCACATAACTTGGCATTTGCTCCAAAGCTTCAACAAAAGAAATATTTATCGTTAACTTCTTAAGGATTTCCAACAATTTTGTAAATTGTTTATTTTTATTCTTCTGCTTTTGTCTTTGACGAAATAGAGGTGAAGGTTTTTCAAAAGGTACTTGTGTTTGTTCATTTTCCTGTTGATCATTTTTCTTTTTTTCCCTCTCTTCATTAACTTCAGTTTCTCTTTGTATCCTTAATTCTATTTCTTTTCCAGTTCATAATTGAATTGTTTTAATTCGCTCTTTATTTTGATCTTTTTGATTAACTTCCACAGTACTCGGAAGAATTCCAGAAGGACTGTTACTAAGTACTGTAGAAATATGTCCTAATTGATTTTCAATATTTCTAATAGCAGCTCCTTGATTTTGTATTTAATTTCCATATTCAACATCACTTCTTCCATCATCAACTTATTCTTCTTAACTTGTGGGTTAGGATTGAAGTTAAATCCTGGAGAACAATAAGGTCAAAAATTAGGATTTCCTTGATTATTCAGATTTCCAGATGGATTCACAGAATTATTATAAATATTCCAACTAAAATATTCCAAATAAAATTCGGGTGATTTTTCAATCCAGGGTTAAAATAGATAGAATAGGGATTGTTATTTCGATTATTTATAGCATTTAAGGTTTCATAAGATGGTTGAGTATCAATAATTTGTCCTAGTGAATTTTCCTCTAATACTGGAGGTATTTGAGAATAGTTCATGCCTATTTGATCAATCTTTTTAGAAATAACAGCAATTTGAGACGCCAGATAGACATTGCATCAGATTCATGAATACTGGCCACTCTCTATGGATTTACCCTTTTAGAGGGCCAATGAAAATTGTTAGTAGCCATTTTTTCAATTAAAAATATGCTTCATCAAAAGTTTTAGACTTTAATGATCCACCTGCATCAGCATTTATAGTAGATCTTAATGATCCTACTAATCCATTATAAAAGGTTTGAACTATTAACCAATCTGGCAAAACATGGTGTGGTCATTTTTTAAGAAGATCCTTAAATCTTTCCCAAACTTCATATATCAATTCTCTTTCAAACTGACAAAAAGATGTAATATCATTTCTAAGCTTAGCTGTTTTCAAGGGTGGAAGGGTGGAAACAAGGGTGGAAAATATTTAGCCAAGAATTATTGTGATAGTTCTCCCGAAGTTCTAATAGATCAAGGTGCTAATGAATTTAACCAACCTTTGGTTTTACCTTTGGTTTTATTCCTTAATGAAAAAGGAAAAATTCTAAGCCTAACAGCATCATCAGACACTCAGTCATACTTAAAAAATAACAAGAAATGTAGCACAAATTTCAAGAAAACTAGCAATATGTAAGTTAGGACCTTCAGTAAGTGATCCTCCAAATTGATTATTTTGTACCATTTGGATAATATCATGTTTAAGCTCAAATGAATCAGCAGCAACATAAGAATTTTGAATAGTTAAATGAGGTTCATCTGTTGTCGGATTCCCATAATCTTTTAAAGGTCTTTGTCGATTCTCATTTATTCACCATTTCTTTTAAATTCTTAATTTCTCTTTCTTGTTTTCAAACTTTTCTAATAGTACGTTCTAATTCTGAATCATAAGGTACAAAACCTTCAGATCCAATATTTCGCATAAATAAATAAAGTAAGCTAAGTAAAATTCTTTAAAAATACAATCCTTATTAAATTTCTTTTTGGATTTTTTAATTTATTTTTATTTTTATATATCTGTATAGTAAATATATATTCTCTAAATCTCCTAATTTATCAAAACTATTTAATTTAATTAATTTTAATTATTACCTTCCCCGGCAATGGCAGCAAAAACTTGATCCTGATTTTTTGTATGTAAGTATTTATGGAGTTAACACCACTACAGTGCTAAAAACTTGATCATTGTATGAAAAGTAAGTTGTATATATATATATATATATATAGCAAGTATAAGTGTCATTATCAAGTAATAATGGACTTTCTATTTAAGCCCCAAATATCGATCCCACAGGGAAGGAGTAAATTAGTAAAGATAAATTTTACCACGAAATTTATAGAAAATCAAACAAAATTATTGTCACTAATTTCGAATGCTGATATGTTAATCAAACTAAATTACTTAATTTTTAGCAAAACTCAAATGCAAATTTTTAATAATACCTACAAATCCACTAATTATGTTTATTTTATGAAGGTTTCTTATGTGAAAAGGCATCCTTCCCACTACAATGAAATTCTGGTGAAATGAGATGAGATAAATGTTTATAATATGTATTATGCCAAATAGGAGCATTTTTAATTCTCTTTTTTAATTCTCTACCCTGAAATTCTCTACCTTGATACAGTGCATATAAAATTATTAGTTAATTTTAGGTTTAGTCCCTAAATCTCTGGCTCGGCTAGGAGGATATTGTCCCCCACACTTTCCCACTTCCCATTACCTGAAGGCTAACTCTCACATTAGTTTTTAAAAACTAAGACCAAATTGGCGATTTTAGTCTATCACCCTAAAGATTCTGCAATTCTACACCCAACAAAGAATATTTCCCTATTTATTTGCACTTAATTTCATGAATGAATTTCTCCTTCATGAAATCAAATGTGATCCTCACTCTATTGTAGAACGCATACTCCATCTCCCGGATCATATACTTCACAACATATTAACAAATCAATTAGCAAGATTGAAAAGTAAATTAAGCTTGGATTTGAAAAATAATCACAATTTTTTATTATCTCTTCATTTCTCCAGATTTTACAGTAAGAGGAAAGATAGAGAAAACTACTCAAACTTCACAAGAAAGATACGACAAAACACAAATTTCATATATAAAAGAAAGTTTATACAACAGTAAATAAAGAAACAAACTTATCTGGAACTCTTTCTCAAACCAAATCTTTTGTAGCCTTTCCTTAGAAATGCAAGAAGAAGAACTCTCTCACTTTTCTCCTTCTCCAACACTTTGTAGCCTAGCCTTGGCGTTGTCGGCGCTGAGTATTTTCTCAAAAATGTCATTTTGACTTCAAATTTCATCCTTTTTGCTTCCTTTTTTCTTTAAGCCATAAAAAATCAACAACCTCCAAGAAAACATAAAAAATGTCTTCCATTAAAGTGCAATATTTTGGAAAATAGTGTTAATCCTAATAAAATGGATTGGTCAACTAGATTGGAGATTACATTATGGGCATATAGGACTGCCTATAAGAGACCATTAGGAATGTCCACTTATGGATTAATTTTTGGGAAGCCTTGCTACTTGCAAGTTGAATTGGAGCATAAAGCTTATTGGGCAATAAGAGAATTCAATTTCAATTTGAAAGAAGCTAGTGAGAAAAGATTATTGCAATTGAATGAGCTTGAGAAATTTTGGAATGAATCTTACGATAATGCGAGGATTTATAAGAAAAATATGAAAGAATGGCATGATTGGAAGATAATAAAAAAAATTTGAAACTAGACATGAAGTTTTATTATACAATACAAGATTGAAATTATTTTCTGGAAAATTGATGTCTGAAAAATTGAAATCTAGGTGGAACTGGGCATTCAGAGTTATAAAAGTCTATCCCTATGAGGCAATTTATATTGAAGACCCTAAGACTGGAAAAATATTTAAATTGAGTGGGCACATATTGAAATCATATTTTGATGGTCAAAAACCAGCTTTTAAAGAGGCTGTAATGTTGGGTCACCTAGAATAAGTCTGGAGATTTCAGGCTGACAACATTAAACCAAGTGTTTTGTGGGAGGCAACCCAAATGTATCGTTGTTAGTTAATTTTTGAGTTTTTTTGTTTGAAATATTTTACATATATTTATGTTTATGAAGTCTGTGTCTTTGATAAAATATTTAGAAACATCTTTATTTGCCTAATTTTATAGAAAAATTTAGAATTTGAGGGATCGAAATCAAAACGGCGAAAAATTTGGAACTAGTGCATGATGCGCCAGATTGACATATGATGCACCACTTTCTAGAGAGATGGTGCATGATACATTGCGGGTCCAAAAGTGTTTAAAATGTGTCAAATGGCGGTTTTTGGCAATTTCTTCTCCATATGACTCATAAAAATCAACTTCAAACCATATTTTATGGGGGAAAACAAGGGAATAGTCACCACTTTTCTAATTCATTGGCTTCCCACTCTAAAAACTCCGCTAGATTTGGAATTCTCAACTTGAGAAATTTTGTCATTTTTTATGTATAGAAGTTACATGATCGAGTTCTAGTGAAGAAGAGGCTTATCAAAAAAAGGTGATTTGTGAATCGTGGATTCAACACACTGAATACTCAAGTAGAAGAGATTATTGTGCAGAGGCATTAGGAGTGCTTTGCTACACTACTTCCATTTTTATTGTTCCTGTAGTAAAATAATTTTATACAAATCTTCATTGGATCAACCAAGGAATGATTTACGTGCATGGCAGGGTTCTGTAATTCTCTCCTTCAACAATAAACGAGATGTTTATGATTGCAAATGTGCTTATCTCTTCCGATATGCAAACTTTACCCCTATTAGAGAGAATATTAATAAGCTCTATCGCTACCTTACGAATGAAGATGCAAATTGAGAGAACAGAGATGAAAGAAATGTAAGTTTTCCTTCCTCATTTTAAATCTAGTTTCAAATGTCAAACACTTCTTCATTTCATCAAAATTACTGCCTACCATGAAAAATAGTAAGGAAATAAAAGAGAGAACTATTTTAAATTATTGCATTCAAACCAAAAAACCTATAGATGTTGGAGATATTATTCTGAAATCAATTTTGGGTTTCATTGTGAATGGATCTGCAACTGGACTTGGACATCCATCCACTATTTTCCTACTATACAGTCAATTGCAAGACAGTCAATTTTCCTACTGTGTAGTTAATTGCAAGTACCTTAAAAAAGTTGGGAAAAAGTGTTTTTTCCTTGGAAGTCGATGGATCTAGAAGTCTATTGCAGTTGTACTGGAATGGGAGATGAAAATGATATGAATGTACTGATGAATCAAGGATCTCATAATTCATCAAATGTTCAGCCCTACTACTACTCAAGTGCACTTTCAATGAGGATCAAGAAGATAGAGAAAGAAGTGCAGAATCTCATGCATGTGATTGGAATGTGATTGGAAATATTACAAATATTACTGAAATGTTGGATCATCTGGATTGGAGACTAACGGAACATTTTGAACATACCAGGTGCATTGAGTATGGATTGGTTCGTATTTTCAAGAAACATGCTTGGATTGAAGAGAAAAAATCAATTGATGAATTTCATATCGACCCTTCTACAACCTGTATGTGCACTACCAATCTATGGGAGATATCCAAGAAATAATGGTAAAGAAGATGTTTGATCTTAATTTATGCACGGAATGTCTCATTCAGTACTGTTTGCTTTATTATGTTAAGTTGGATTGCATTTTATTTCTAATGAACACTATCTATGTTTATGTTTTGAATTTTGATTTTTAGATTTCAATGTTAGGATGTTGGTTCGCTTTAGAACACTGAATTTGATGTTTGTTGGTTTGAAAAAAATGTTAGTTTGTAATAGCACAAATTTTATATACAAATGTGAGTTTTGTGTTATTTGCAAAAATTTTTTATTAGTTTGGTGTTTATTTATGCGTAGAAAGGTTAATTTAAGTCAAATAGAGGTGGACTTAAAGTTGTATGGAGCAGATTTTGACAAAAATTGAAATATGGAGAATTTAAGCTCTAGCGCATGATGCGCTAGATTAGCGCATGATGCACAAATTTACAAAGCCTTTGCGCATAATGCGCCAAATTGGCCCATGATGAGCCAAAATTCTGAAACTCCTTGTTGCCTAAAAAACCATGAAATCACAGAGACAAACTCCATTTTCGCTGCTTGAGTCATCTTCTATCTCAAGACCTTGGTCTAGGGCATCACATTATGGACGAAGGAGATGGATTCGGAGGCTAAAAACCATAGATTTCATCTTCTTATGGTAAGAGCCTCACTTTAACTTAGAAATTTTTAATTTTCACCATAGATTTGAGAAATCCAAAATTTGAAACTTTTGATGGAAAAGCTTGAAAAAAACGCATAGTGAGAAGTTTCTTACCAAATAATCTTGTCTAAGGAGTTAGATTTTTGATTTAGTGATTTATTTGGACTATATTTGGATATTAATAGAATTTCCAAATTGCTCCATGAGTTAAGAGAGGAAGGTCATCCCAAGACTTCGATGCACTATGATTTGTTAGTTTCAAATCCTAGCATAGTTACAATACTCAGATGGAAACAAAAAAATGATCCAAGAACAGGCCTTTGTAAACCCGGGTGGCAAGGTCGAGAGATTGATTCTCTCCCAAAACTTGGAAAGTTTCTCCTAATTCACTACCATAGCAATTATCCAGATGGTTCAGGAGTTTTATGCAAACCTGAGATTCACTGCTCAATATCACATCTTGGTGAGAGGTAGGTAGTTCAATTTTTCTGTTGAATGGATCAATGCTATTTATGGGCTTAGAAAAATGTTTCATAATGAATACACTACATGTTAATAACTGATTCATCACTCCAGGAAGTAATTGCATTTTTTACTGATGGAAGAAGAGAGCGGAAGATTAAGAATAACAAACTAGTTAATTTCCCTGCTTCCATGTTGATTATTCATTCAAAAGTATGCCACCACTTCATTTCTATTAGATTTTTGTGAGCAAATCATTTAGCCGATGTTACAAAAGACAGAGTTGTACTAAACTATTGCATTCAAAATATGAAGGCAATAGATATTGGTGCATTTATAGTTTAGAATATTTGAAGTATAGCTGGTAGTTCTACTGCTGGAGGTTTGTGATACCCTGCCTTGATTTTCACTCTATGTGAACAATCATGAGTACAATCCCATAGAAATGAAGAAAGATTACACCCACAGAATCTGATTGGGAGGCATATGATTCAAAGAGTAGAGTCATTTGTTGAGTTTAGAAGTTGAAGGAGGGATAGGCCCTCTACATCTGATATAGGAGCATCTATTTCTTGATCCACATTGCTTGAAGGTATTATGGATCAACTCATGATTCAAAAAATGGATACAGTTAATATTCAAACTCAGTTGAGAGATATAGGAGCAAGGAATGCATATGATGATGAATATCAGAAGAGGAGAGTACAACATAATATTGAGTTTTAGAATGCCATGGTAAGATATCTTAGGAGTGAACCTAATTTGGGCTTTCCTGCTTGCCCCAATTTCACTCCCTAAACTCCCATTCATGATAAATAAAAAGTAGAATCAGATGATGAAGAGGAAGGAGATGAGGATTGATATTTTATGAGTCTCGTTTAGTTTGTTTTTTATATTTGATTGTTGTTTATGTTTGTATGTGATGTACTTTCACTTGAAAACTGTTGTAGTAAAAACTTTTATGTTGTGTTAATAGTAACTGTAGACTTTCACTTTTTCTGCATTTTAAGTATTTTCAGTTTAATTTGTCAGTTTGGTTTTTTTCAGTTTTTATATTTATGTTTTTAATTTGCAAGTTCTCTAGAATATATTATGTTTTATTTAATGTTTTAAAGCCTGTATGTAATTTTACAGTTAGTACCTGCAGTATACCAGAGCCTAGTTTCATAGTTTCAAATCCTCTACAGGTCAGTTTTTATTTTCATGCATTTACTGTTTTCTTTCATCTACTAAAGTTTATATTAAACTAAAGTTTATATTAAAAATATTCTACTAAAGTTTATATTAAAAATATCTTTAAAATCACTTAAAAACTTATGTTTGAGGGAAAGAAATTTTTCTTTTGAAATGGAGTAAACTAAATTTTATTTGTCCTTAAATAACTATATTTCTCAAACTAATTTAACAATGCCTAAGTTATTAAGATTTAACTTTAAATGACTATACTAATGTTTCCAAATATTGTGGAAAATTTAGGTAAAAAGTTTTTTTTTTAATAATGAAGGTCAATTCTAAAGTTAAAGATATTTGGTATGATAGGATAAGACTATATTTTTCTTTTTAAAGTAAAGAAAATTGTATTTTTGAAGTATTAAGAATTTTAGAGTTTCATGTAAACAGAAAAGAATGAGACATTTTGAAAAATCATAAACTAATATGAATTTATAAAGTAAAGAAAGGTATAGAGTTTTGACTTTAGGAAGAAGATAGTGAAGTTTAAAATTATTAAAGGTTATCCATATATAGTAATCCTCACTTCAAAAAGAAAAAGATAATAAAAAGAAAGGATTGAAAAGATCCTACAATAAAAGAAATGAAAGAAAAAGAAAGAAAAGAAAAGTAAGTGAGGAGAAGCTTGAGGAGATGCCTAATAAAAAGTTGGCTTCACTTGAATCACCTTAAAGATGGAGCTTTGTTACATTTTCTAAACTTGTATTGCATTATTAGTAGTATTCCTTAAAAATTTTATATCACTAATTTCGAATGTGTAAGATGCTAACAAAACTAAATTATTAACTACTAGCAAAACATAAATGCAGAGCTTAAAAGAGTAACTACTAAACTATGTTTATGTGGTGAAGAGTTCTTATATGAAAAAGCATCTTTCCCACTACAATGAACTTTTTGGTGAAATGAGATGAGATAAATGGTTTAAATTTATAGTTTAAAGATAAATGGTTTAAATTTATATTGTGCCAAATAGGAGCAATTTTAATTATTTATGTTGATTCAGTGTTATAGAAAATCATTGGCTAATCTTAGGTTTTGTCCCAAAATTTGTGGCTAGGCTAGGAGGATACTGGCTCTCAATCCAGGGATCCCACTTTCCTTCCCCCGAAGGCTAACTCTCGCTCCCTAAAAATCTACAATTCTACACCCAATAAAGTATATTTCCCAATTTATTTACACTTAATTCCATGAACGAAACACTCCTTCATGGACTTAAATGTGATGCTCACTATGTTATAGAACTCAAAGTCCATTTCCTGGATCATATGTTTCACAACATATTTTAACAATTCAATTGACAAGATCGAAAAGTAAATTAAGATCGGAGTTGAAAAACCATCACAATTTATTTTAAATTTTAACATGGGCATATCGAAATTATCTCTTGATTTCACCATATCTCAGAGTAAGGAGAAAAGTAAAGGAAACTACTAATACTTCATGAGAAAGATACAACAAAACACAAATTTCACATATAAAAGAAGGTCCATACAATAATAATAAACAAACAGCACTTATCTGAAGCTCTTTCTTAAAGCAAATCCCTTGTAGCTTCTCTTAGGAAATGTTCTCTTAGGAAATGTCTCACTTCTCTTCCTTATCTCACTTCTCTTCCTCTCCAACACTTCTTAGAGAAAAATTCACACTTAAACTCACCACTCAAAACTATAAAGACAATAACTAATTAATTGTGTGGAATGGCGTGGAATGTAGGTGTGTGAAGAGGAAAACTGAAGAACTCAAAAATGGTGTGAGAACTCGAAAATGGTGTGAGGGGGGGTTCTGATCAAATTTCGGCCCTAAATAGAGCCTAGGTTGGTTCTCCAATAGGTGCATCCAAAAACTCTTAAAAAAAGCGTCCAGATTCTTCAAATCTTCTAGAAACATGGTTTGCACTGACACTGGCACCGTCAGCGCTGAACATTTTTTTTGAAATTATCCATTTTGACTCCAAATTTCATCCTTTTTGCTCCAAGTCATGAAAGTCAACAACCTACAATAGAACAAAAAAATAGCTTCCATTATAGTGCAATATCACCAAAAATAAGTATAAAATTCGGGTCTAAAAATACATATATTTTTGATGTATCATAATTCCACAAACTTCAATGTTACTTGTCCTCAAGTAACTCCTTTACTACATAAAAGTATGACTCATGGTAAAGATAATAACTTCTAGATTTCAATATCTTAGTTCACTAAACATAATAGCATAACTTATGAAAAATTTAAAATAACTCCAGTTAATACTAATAGTATAAGAATATCTAACAGTTAAGTTATCTATTCTTTTCAAGTAAAATTACAAATTATTCATATTAAAGTCACTTAGAGTATCTATTGTTGACCTCATTTTTGGTTGAGGTTTAGTTTTTCCTCTTTAGTAGCCTACGGTCTAGCCAAAGGAATTTTCCTGTTGACTATTCCTAGAAAACTAGACATGGAACCCTCACCATGAGTAATTCCAAACCCTTCTCCACTCAACTTGCGGTTCCACATATTGCTCTCAACCTCTAAATACTTAGTAGGTGGGGTCACTGTGTGGAAACTCAAGATGAGTCACCCTTAGGATTGCTGGACCTTAGGGTTGACCTTGGGTGTCGGTCTGGGGCTAAGGCACTCACTACACTTATTTGCACCCACAATTACTTACAACCCTAAACTCAAATTTTTAGCCTAGATCCCTTGGTCTTTTGGGTTACACAAGTAGACGGTCCCCTAAACGTACTAGTCCTATGGCTATGGTTTGGCTAAGACCAATATGTAGAGGACCCAAAATGGGGTTTCCATTGGTCCATGGCTTATTGGTGATGGTTAGTACCTCAACTCTACCAAAATACCCATACCCATATTGGCCTTTTACCCCTAAAACACCCCCAAATTACCAAAATAACCCTCCATAGCTCAAAATCCCAAAAATTCCAAAAATTCTCAGAAAATCCCAATAAATCCTAAATATTCTAAATTTAATTTCTCTCAACTAACACATGACCCAATTTGACCAATTTGACCATCTTTGCTCAAAACCCCCAAATTGCCCTTTAAAGGCCCAAATTTCCCCAAATCCAACTCAAATGTCCATCAATTTGATCCCAATTGACCCAAATTTCAATCCTAAACTCAAATTCAATTTTAATATGACTAAAATAAACCAATTCCAAGCTCAATTAGTCCATGATTTGAGCCCAATTTTGATTTGGGTCAAAACCCCAATTTTGACCATATGACTTAATCTCACCAAATTGAACCCATAACCTAGTCAATTGGCCTCAATTAATGTTCCAAAATCTTTATGACATTCCTATACATGAAAATAAACCATCAATTAACATTGGTGGAGCCTCAAACCCATTTGATTTTGGCCTAAATCCAAAATTCCCAAATTTATCCCCAAATTGGTTAAGTCCCCAAATTTCACCCAACTGATTGCCTTAACCTCCAAGTTGGCATCCAATTCATGTTTAAAACTCTTCATGAGGTCCCTATTGACCATTTATAACAATCAATTTGGACTTATCCCAAAGCTAACCCAAGCTAGACCCAAGCCTAGCCCAACATGACCAAATTGATTAAAGTTCAAAATTCCCTCAAATTGACCCTTCAATTTGACTCAAAACCACTTCCATTCTTCACCAAAGTTGTTCATTATGATCATATACACAAAATTAAATAATTATTTGGGCCAATTGACATGGTTAACCTAGCCCAAAAAAAATTTTTGGTCATTTGCACCCACTTGGACCCATGCACTAAATGTAACCTAACCACCCTAAAGCCACCAAATTAACTCCACCGCAGCCATTAGTTGGACTTAGTGACCAGTAAAAGCACCATGAAATCATCTAAATGAAGCGATGGACCAAAGGTCCCCCAAATTATGGTATCTTATTTCCAAAAATGCACATGCTTAAGATATCTTTGCCAAATCAAAGCACATTTGCATTAAATTGTTGTGATGGATTCCTCTGGGTTCCTTGAGCTCCTAGCCACCTCACCCTGGTCGGTCGGCTAGCCTAGTGGCCGGAAAAGCCCAAAACTGAGAGCCCCCCCATGGCACCTCACACAAATCAAACCTAAAGGCCAGCTCAACCAAATCAAATTGAAGAGCTCCTCTGCCCTCCACCTAAGCACCACAATGCACCCAAAC
>NW_018218650.1:157629-158157 GCF_001263595.1 Phalaenopsis equestris
AAATTTTCTTAGAGAGGCCTCTCCAAACTTCACACAGAGCTTCCCTAAGATCCTCTCAATGCATTCCAACCATTTTCCCTCACCCATTCCCATTGCCGGAGCTCAATTTTGAGCTTGAAACCCTGTCGGAAACCAGGACAGAACCCAATACACCTCCAAACTCCATGAAACTTCAATTGCTTGAACTCACACCTTCACAAGAGTGGAAGAAGCCAAAGCCCCATCAAATCCTCCTTCCATAGAGCCTCTACCATAGCTCTAGACCAACACCTGAAATCGAGCTTGGTCAAATTCATACCTAGGCCTTACACCAAGACCAGGGACTCAATCCCTAGCCTCCTTGGACCCCAACTAACGCATCGAACCCCTCTGATCGAAGCTTCATTTCTCATAGCAAAGGTATAAAACCTCACCTCATCCGGAGCCCATTTCGATTCTCCATTTTATTAAGCTTAACTTGATTGCATGATTATAATATGGATATGTTCGTATCACTTAGACAAGTCCATAGGATCAAACCTGAGGTGC
>NW_018218650.1:158435-160321 GCF_001263595.1 Phalaenopsis equestris
TCACTTAGACAAGAAAATAAGATCAAACTCGAAGTGATTTGGTTGAGTCTAGGTTGAGATATTAAGGTTTTAGTGTGGACAGACACGGGATCATTCTATCGGGGACGATGACAGGGAGCCGTTCGATCAAGCATTTGATCAAGCACGTATCAAATGGACGGAGGAGATCGAGCCGGATAGTGCCTTCTAAGCTGACTAGGATCTAGTCAGCACGCGCTGTTTAAATAGATAAATAGGGCTTTTTCTTATTTAATTTAAATACCATTAACTTAGAAAATTCATAACTTTATGTAGAAAAATCACAAAAATAAAATAAAAATACCCACTTGCTCAGTAAACAAAGGAAAACAATTTGGAATATTTTATTTTTAATTAATTAAACACTGTTTTGAATCATTTGATTCTCCATGAAAATTTATAAAAATAAAATAAAAATACCCACTTGCTCAGTAAACAGAGGAGAATTATGTGGAATTATTTTCACATTAATTTGATACATAAATTATTTTTAAAAAATAAATTAGTGTTAGGGGTTTTTCAATTCTCCATCCATATTGGATTATCATCTTGACCCCAAAATTTTATATGTTGTAGCCTTTGTCTAGGTGCATAATTTGAACATTTTTTCAAAGATATAGGAGATCTCTAGACAGAGATCTTAATTTTCTAAATTTTTATGTATTTTCTATTCAAATAATTATAGAAAATTGTATATGACTTAGAAAATTCTACAAAAATTCATGTAAGTTCCCTATGGCCAGAGTTATCCTAGGAAATAATTTCATGATTTTTAAAAATCAAAACATCACTGTTTTGAGCAAACTCTAATTTTATTAAAACATTTAATTTGGAATACATAGAGATCAAAATCACTTGATTTTTATTCTCCATTGTGGCACAAAATCTAGAGAACTCGTCATAAAAATTTCAAAATATTTTGAATTCATTTGACACCTTAAGTTGATTTTTAAAGATAAATACTACTTTTAACACTTAAATGATTTTTAAAAATCAAAATATAACTCAAAAAATTATGAAACTTAGTTTTTTGAGTTCTCTGTGATCAGGGGTATTTTTTTTTAATAAAATGATATTTAAAATAAAAATTTGATTTTTAGGCTATTCTAAATATTTAAATAATTAAAAATTCACAAAAATCATTAAAATAATAAAACTCATGGAAATGTTTTTAATCGCTTCCTAATCACTTCAAAATAATTAGAATATTTTTCTCAATTTTCTAAATAAAGATATTGAATTTTAAAGCTTAAAAATAATTTTTAAAAGGTTAAAAATGAGTTTTCACTAAAATAATTCCAATAACTTAAATAAAAATCAGAAAAATATAAATTTTGCTCCTCTGAGTTTTCTGACCTTAGAGAGATTTTTTAAAAAATATAAAACTTAATTTTCACCATTTAAAATATTTTATTTATATTAAATAACCTAGAATTTAAAATAATTCTAATAAATCACAGAGAATTCAAAAAATTATGAAATTTGATCCAAAGGCTTCTTTAGTCTAGGTCTATCCCCAATAAAAATTTCAAGGGATTAGAAATTACCTTGGTCAAGTTAGGAAATTTCTTTGAAAAATCCTTATTTTGCATGAAAATAATTACATAAATTAAATTAACTTTTGAAAAATCACATTTTCTCCTCTGATATCTCAATTGACCCATGAATGAGGTAGGATAAATATTTCAAAGTCATTTGAATTGAATTTGACAAAATCAAAGTAATCAATTTATTTGATGCTTGAAACACAAGGGGTTAATTGGTAGAAACCAATTTCACTTTCTTCATTAAAAAAAAATTAAGATTAATAAAATTCTAAATTATTAAAATTTGGAAGTGTATTAAAATTAAATGATCCTGGACTTAGG
>NW_018218650.1:160451-161597 GCF_001263595.1 Phalaenopsis equestris
GGCTAAAGTAAAAATTGATTAAACAAAGATTAGAGAAATAAACATGATTAAATCAAACATCCTTGAAACACCACTAAGCCCAATTAGGTTTAAAAATTTGGCTAAGTGTTCAAATAAAATTTACTTGCCTCTTTAAGAATCTTCACCCACATAATTTTTAAATTAAATGATAAATGATAATTACCCTATTCTTAGGGATAATTGAGACATCAAAGTTCACTGAGCAATAATGGTATTTACAAGATGAACCATTAAGCAACATAATAAGTTTAAATGGACTTGAGGCTTTTCACCAGTTGGTGAGAGGGAGGCATGGACCTGCTTCCCCCTCCTAACTTGTTGGATACCTCAGAGGCCTATTAAACTTAATATTCTATCATTTTAATTATACTTTTTAAGGACTCACCAAGATACGACATAGGGTTAGGAAAACCACCAAAATTTTACTTTTCCTGCTCTTTATAAATTGTCTTAACATGCATTTTAAGTTTCAGGTGGTGGAACGAGAAGACTCGCCAGGTACGCTTTTATAGTTTCTAGTACTGTCTTTCTTCTGCCTTTTCCTTACATGTTTCATGCTTGCATTTACCTACATAAACTTGCATGTTAACCATAACCATAATCAAAAATAAAACTAAAATCAACCAAGATAAAATTCACCACCACAACATGCAAAATATAAAACAACTCAAAATTTAATCACAACATCACATAAAACCACAACTTTAACTAAAATAAGATGTCTCTATCGGATGATCGAGAATTCCTCGGAGGACGTAACCTACGGTTGCTAACGAGGCTTCCCATGGTTTAAATGAAATTATGGAACTCATTAAGTTGGGTTTAGTAAGTTCATTTGGACTAAGTGAATCTAATAGAAAATAGTGATGCCGACATGAGGGAACAGTAGGATCCTAACCGGTGTCGCTCTAATCAACTTTAACATGTCGTCATAAAATTTAAAGAACTTCAAACATAGGGCCACCTGATTTGATGTTATAACTTGACACACTAGATAATTTAAACTTGTCGCGGTGAGGAGCTTAGAGCTAGCATGGTGGGCAGCACGGCCATCTTCAACAGCAAAACCTGTCTTCCCCAGCTAAACTAATCTTCCTTCCTTAGACTTAAACAACAAAGCCATAG
>NW_018218650.1:162315-163512 GCF_001263595.1 Phalaenopsis equestris
TATGAAAAATATGGGGTCATTTTGATTTCATACTTCAGTGTCCTTTCGAAGAAAGTGATGGGATTTTGATTCCAGCGACCGACACCTTCTTACGGGCAACTCCCACAAACCAACCCGAAATAACGCCGAGAGCTTCTGGCGACTCCGCTGGGGACAAGCTTTTTACTCCATATAAATCAAGAAATATTATCTTCACATATCGGTAATATGTCCATGTCCCTCTTAGAGCAGATTACCCTTCTTCCGTTGGCATACTTTACCCATTTCCGTCTTAGGAAAGTACAACTAACTCCTTGGACTTCAGGACTAGCTGTTCAACTATCTTTGAACAAAAGGATTGAGAAGACCATTAAAGACTCTTTAAATTTTCATGTGGGGTCGGACCCCCAATAAGTGTGCCGATGGATTAATTCCATCTGGACCTTTTCTGCCACTAATTAGGTCCCGCACTGGCTCCTAAAATTTTTCACATCTCTCTTACAAATTTGATTTGCTACATTGCGAATTAAACTAGATTGTGTTGCGCTGCACGCACTTTGAAATATTAATTAAATTTTACACCTTTTTGAACAAAGATGTTAAAAATACCTGTAAACTAAGACCCGCCCGGTCTACATATTACCTCTATTTACAGTGCTTGCACTAAAGATTACGATGTTTTTGGCCATATAGTTAACCCTAAAACTTTCTATTTTAAAGCCCGCTGTGATGGCCTACCCAACGCTGACCTTTTCCTGCAATCTGCCAACGAACCGCAACGCCCGTAACATCTCTCCCACCATCAAGTTCAAAGCTGGATTTGAAGACCTCAAGGTTATCCTCGGGAAAGCCCCATTCGTGGTAATGAAGATCGCTACTCCATAAATGCAAGAACCGTCTGCAGAATTCAACCTGAACTGCCTTCAAGACTTCTCTGCCTGCAAGAAGGCTAAAGCTACTGTCGCACGACACCCACCAAACCTGCTAGCCCCGCTGCTGCTGAAGAGAAAGAAGTGATGATCGTTGAAGATCCGACTGAGGGATTAAGTTTCCCACCACTCGTGTTTTAAATCGGGTCAAGCTGAAAGATTGTACCACTAACCCAAACTCAAAGAAGTGGAGGGCCATTAAAGCCCATACTTCTGAGAACACACCCGATGAGGAGGAGCCTCTTCAAGCTGAAGAAGTGTTACCAAAAATTTATCCACTCCTACGAGG
>NW_018218650.1:163533-166206 GCF_001263595.1 Phalaenopsis equestris
GGTTTGGAATTTGTGCGGAGATTCCTGCCGCATTACCGTCACCTCAGGGAGATGGTGAGGAGGGAAAGAAATTCATCCCCATCACCCGAGTTAGTGTAGTCTTCAGAGGCTTGCTACTAAAAAAGGATGTTCTATTAGTGAATTACTTAAATGAGTGGGACATGCAATTTCCCCTCATATGAAGAATAAAATTTTGAAGGATATTAAGTCCGCTAGAAAATCTCATAGGTCGACTATAAAGTCACCTACCCGTGTTCCTGTCTGGCTCCATTTGGGAAACCGAGTTGACACTGCTATGGTCACCACCAATGATATCACCACCAGGACCGTAGGTCGCCGGCCAATTAAGTCAAGACTGGGTCTGAGAAGTTTACCCGTCATTCCTGCAATCACAGAAGGAAAGACAAGACGATTACATGACACTGTAGTCGGTCTACACCACGGGAAGCATACCTTCCCTCAACATATCAATGTCTCTACTAAGACATCCCGTCCTGAGGCATCATCGTTGAAGGAGAAGAGGGTATGGGTACCCAAGGTCGTTGCACCAATATTGCACCAATACAGTTCAGTGAGTCTGCAGGACATAAAGTAAAACCAGTGCCTTAAATATCTGACATCGTTCGCAGCGATAGCCAGTGAGATGGAGGAACAAGTTGAGGATTTCCATCAAGGTCCTCTAGATCTTAAAGCAATCAAGGAATCGATAATTGAGGAAAAAGTTGAGAAACTCAGAATCGAGATTTCCGAGTTAGCTCGAGAACACGGGGTTTCCGTCAATAGTGACAACGAGTATTTTGATTACAAAGATTATTTGGATGAGGATTTCATGGTTGTCCATGTGATCAAAACCAGAGCTACCACATCTGCACTCGAGGCTCAACCTCACACTGAAGAGAACACCGTAGATGAGCTGCGTAGGGTTATCCTCCTTAGGGATGAGCAAGTCGTTTTACTGCAGAAAAGAATAGAAGAGATGACTGCAGTGATGACAGCCATGACCACCATTCAGGGGCAATCACAAGCACCAAGATTGGCTTCTCTGGAGATTAATCAGCCAGTCAGCCAGAAATTCACAGATGAAAGAAGAGAGGCTACTTCAACCGACAAAGAAGAACAACCAAAGAATGATTCTCCATTAGGTGCCATGCCAAAAAAAGAGTTCAAGCAAATGGTTGAACAAGTGCGGGAGGCCTTAGCCCAGTCCAAGGGCGGTGCATCAATTTTAAAGGGTAGACCTTACCCAGAGGAGTTTTATGCCGTCCCTTTCCCCAAGGCTTTTGTGACCCCAAACTTCAAGATATTCGATGGAACTGGAAATCCCAGACAACACATAGCACATTTCCGAGCCAGTTATGGCAACATGAGGAATAATGAAGCTCTACTCTACCAACAACTCGTCAGCAGCTTATCAGGGATTGCTTTCGACTGGTACACTGACTTGTCCAACGGGTCAGTTAAAAAATTTTTTAAGTTGGAACAGCTATTTGTGAAAAGATTTGTTGGGGCACAACATCATGTGTCTATTGGAGAATTCATGATGGAGAAGCAGAAGCCTAGTAAAACCTTGGCAGACCACATTTTAAGGTGGAGAAACCTTAGCATGAAATGTGAACCTCAGCTACAGGAACATCAAGCAATTGAGATTTTACTCAAAAGCATTCATGGGTCAGAAGCTTTCATGCTTAAGGGACTCACCATCAAATTCTTTGAGAAGCTACTCAGTAAAGCCAACAGTCTTCAAGAAGAAATGAAGCACATGGAGCCACATGAAAAGGCTAAGGTGACCAGAGTGTTCGAAAAGAAATCAGGGGTAGTCGCAACTATCGACAAAGGAAAGCAACCAATAAAAATATATATCGAAGATCATCGTCAGTTTTCATCACAGCACTCTCAGTAACAGAGCAATCAATCCAACCAACGGTCGTCTCAGAAGGGATCACCTCAAACAACACGTAAAAGACTATCCCTGTTAGAGCGACATAAAGTTGTTTATTCCTTCAAAGATGAAGCTGTACCTAATATATCCAACATCTTGATGAGGAAACCAGAATTCAAACTACCTGATCCAAAGAAACCCAAAGACGTGAATAAGAAGAATGAACCAAATTATTGCCCGTACCACCGGTTACTTGGACACACTATAGACAAGTGTTTTGTCTTTAAAAACTGGCTCGAGAAGAACCTCAAGGAAGAGAATATAACAATCTCAAAGGAGTATTTGAGAGAACCTGAAAAAGGTTCCATAAATATGATTTCAGATGAGTCGATCTCCATAATTGATCCATATGTCGGAACAGATGGATGGAGTACAACTTGGGATGAACTCAAGAAGGTCCTCAGGTCCTCAATCGGATATAGGATTCATCGAAATAAGCTTCTATAAATACCGAAGAAGGATGGAATGAGGTTTGGAGTAGATCATCCAAGAAGATACTGAACAAGCTACAATCTGGATCAAAATAAGTCTCCATTCAGATTCTGCAGCATATCGAGCCCGAGATGAAGATTTTGCCAGAAAATCTGTCATCTTCAAGGACAAAGAGCAAGAAAAAGAAGAGTATCACTGCCAAGATTGATAGCATGGGGGGTAGGATAGGGGCTGCCTCTACTAGATTGGTTGTCTCAGATTTGGGGAAGAAAATCCTCGAACCCTTGACTTTGTATGATTAT
>NW_018218650.1:166782-167024 GCF_001263595.1 Phalaenopsis equestris
TTGATCCAGAAATTTGCTTAGCTCAGTTGGCTAGCACATCCTCAGATGAAGTTTGCTGGTTGAGAGAACAGTCAGGGGCAACCTTTACAGATGAAGACTTGTAGCTCGGTACTCCTGACCACAACCGTCCGCTCTACATCTCCGTCAACATCGACAGATTTGTGCTATCCAGTGTTTTAGTGGATCCTGCAACATCTCTTAACTTGATGAGTCTACAAACGTTAGCATATTTTGGCTTTGAC
>NW_018218650.1:167160-167794 GCF_001263595.1 Phalaenopsis equestris
GAGACCTCTTTTAACGCTCTATTGGGTCGACCATGGATTCATGAGCACAATATGGTCCCATCATCCCTACACTAGTGCATTAAATACCGCAAAGATGGTCAGGAAAATTGCATCAAGGGAGATCTACAACCATTTTCAGTACATAAAGTTAGTATTCATGAAGATGCTGCCTACTACGCGCCTCCAAAGAAGACTGTCTTCTCACGTGAAATTTTGACAAACAAAGATAAAGATTCAGAAGGATCACAAAAAGAAGGCCATACAACTCCGCTTCAACAACCTTCTACCACTCCCCTACAACGAGTTGGTGGAGGTTCTTGTAGTTCACGCACCCGAGGTCGAGGCCGGGGATGTGGACGAGGAAAGATCGATTTAATTGTTGAACGGACTAAGCCAACTATTAACGTTGGTGATGAAGGCAATTTTGAAGATGAGGTAATGACAAAAAAGCAAAAGAAATCTCAGTACGAGATATCCCTAGAAGATATAGAGAGGAATGAATATGAAACAATGTATGATTGAATAAACCACGTTTTGGATACTATGACCCTCACTCCGATTCTCCCTCAAAAGGTCGAGAGTTTAGAGGTCAAGGAAGTCCGTAGTGTTGGTTCAAAGCCGATCAAATTTTACC
>NW_018218650.1:167914-169176 GCF_001263595.1 Phalaenopsis equestris
TTCTCGCCTTGTGTTCAAAAGTTAATTCAACAGGGACACTTACCAAAATAAATGCCAAAAGATAAATTTCAACTTTTTAAAAAATTATGGATGCTAAAAGTTGAACTCCCAATTCAAAAGAAGGTCTCAGATTTGGTACAGTTTGACCAGTCGATGATTCTGAATTTTGCAAGGTTGTTACTAGTGAGTCAGAATAGGATTGCCTCGATGTGGAGGATGACTCTACTGATCAACCAATAGGAGATGCTCCGCCAGAATTTGAGGAAGAAATTAAATCCACTGTCGATGAATTGAAGGAGATTAACATTGGGACTGAAGAACGACCCAGACCTACATTTATCAGTTCTCTACTTGATGATAAAGAATCTGCAGAATTGGTCAAACTATTAACAGAATTCAAAGATTGCTTTACATGGAGCTACGATGAAATGCCAGGGCTGTCAGCAGAGGTTGCAGTCTATAAACTTGGGGTGGACAAGAATGTAACCCCGGTAAAACAAGCTCCAAGGAGAATGCGCCTCAAGATAGAATAACAAGTCATCGCCGAGGTAAAGAAATTGATAGACACCAACTTTGTTAAAGAAGAGCAGTACCCCACGTGGTTAGCCAATATTGTAATGGTTAAATATAAAAATGTACAGATCCGCATTTGTGTCGATTTCAGAGATTTGAACAAAGCATGTCCAAAAGACGAGGTTCCACTACATACCAGAGATGATGGTGGACATCGCTTCGACACATGTGATTTTCTCCTTCATGGATGGATCATCGGGATATAACCAAATCAAGATGGCTCCCGAGGAGCTCCCGAGGATGTAGTTCTTACAGCTTTCAAAACACCGATTGGAATCTTCTGCTACATAGTGATGCCATTCGGCCTAAAGAATGCCGAAGCAACATATCAACGTGCAATGACGAAGATTTTTGACGACCTCATTCACAATCAAGTAGAATGCTACGTGGATGATCTGGTCATCAAAAGTAAATAGAAAATAGACCATTCAACGATTTGAGGATCGTGTTTGAACGATTACTATGATATGACCTTAAAATGAATCCCTTAAAATGTGCCTTTGAAGTCACCTCCGGGAAATTTCTAGCATTCGTTGTCCATCATCGGGGAATCAAGATCGACCGGAGAAGATTAAAGCT
The DNA here is from genome assembly GCF_001263595.1 of Phalaenopsis equestris. Classification (NCBI taxonomy): domain Eukaryota; kingdom Viridiplantae; phylum Streptophyta; class Magnoliopsida; order Asparagales; family Orchidaceae; genus Phalaenopsis; species Phalaenopsis equestris. The sequence continues at coordinate 169,067 of NW_018218650.1, forward strand.
ATCTTGAAAATGCCTCCCCATAAAACCTTGAAACAACTACGTTCCTTCCAGGGGAAGTTGGCATATCTGAGACGCTTTATTTCTAATCTCTCAGGTAGGTGTCAGCCTTT
>NW_018218650.1:169286-169967 GCF_001263595.1 Phalaenopsis equestris
GTTGATACTTTATACCGCGGCTTTAGATGACTCTCTTGGAGCCCTCTTAGCCCAAGTCAATGAGGAGGGAAAAGAAAATGCTCTCTACTACTTGAGTCATCGTCTAATACCGACGGAGATAAGGTATCCACCTTTTGAGAAGCATTGTCTGACGCTAATTTTTGCCTCTCAAAAGCATAGACATTGCATGTTTTCTCATAGGATCACCCTAATTTCAAAAGTTAATCCACTGCAATATTTGATGACCCGACCAACACTCTCCGGACGTTAGCGAGATGGTTGATGATCTTATTAAAATTTGATATAACTTTTGTGCCCCTCTGTGCTATCAAGGGACAGCTTTAGCAGACTTTCTCGCTGCACACCCACTACCGGCTGGGTCCTCTCTCAATGATGAGTTACGAGACAAGCAGATACTATAAATGGATTTTCTTAGTGCGCGGCGCTGGGAAATGTACTTCAATGGTGCTTTGTCAGCCAAGAAAGACAAAGGATCAGACACAGTTATACCAGGCAAGGAAGGGATCAGTTTGATCTTTATTACGCCAGATAAGGGTATGTTGAGGTTTTCGTACCACCTGACAGAGCCGTGCACAAACAATGAAGCAGAATATGAAGCCTTAATCACCGGATTGGAATTGGCGATTTCAATGGATATAACGAACATTGCCATTTATGGTG
>NW_018218650.1:172178-187827 GCF_001263595.1 Phalaenopsis equestris
GGACTCAATCCCTAACCTCCTTGGACCCCAACGAACGTGCCGAGCACCTCTGATCAAAGCCTCCCTTCTCAGGGCAAATGTATAAAACTTCTCCTTCTCCTAAGCTTATTTTGATTCTCCATTTACTTAAGCTTGATTCATGGTACATTAACTGTATGGATGTGTTCGTCTCACTTAGACGAGTCCATAGGATCAAACCCGAAGTGATTTGGTTGAGTCTAGGCCGAGATCTTAAGGTTTTAGTGTGGACGGGCACGGGATCATTCTATCGGGGATGATAACGGGGAGCCGTTTGATCAAGTGTGTATCAAATGGACGAAGGAGATCGAGCCGGACGATGCTTCGGGACATAAACCACGGGTCGAGTCAGAAGCTACATGGACGGTAGCGTCCAACCAGAGCGCACCACGCATGCCTTCGGAGCTGCCTAGGATCTAGTCAGCACGCGTAGTTTAAATAGATAAGTAGGGCTTTTTCTTATTTATTTAAATACCTTTAACTTATAAAATTCATAACTTTGTGTAGAAAATCACAAAAATAAAATAAAAATACTCACTTGCTCAATGAACAATGGAGAACAATGTGGAACAAATTTCAAGTCAATTTGGTGCATATTTTATTTTTAATTAATTAAACACTGTTTTAAATCATTTGATTCTCCATGCATAATGGCACATCACCTTGGATTGGAATTTTAGCATGTTGTAGCCTTTGTCAGGAGAAGTATTCTCTGATTTTTCCAAAGTCAGAGGAGCTTCCTATACAGAGACCCATATTTTTCAAGTTACTTCACATTATTTCTTTAAGATAATCATGGAAATTAGCATATTGATTTTAAAATCCTAAGAAAATTTTGGAAGGTCCACCATGACTAAAGAAACCTTTGGAAATAATTTCATGGGTCATGTCATTTAAAATATCCTTAAATTTTACAAATATTAAATCACTAATATAATTAATTTTGGAAAAATATAAACATTTAAATGACTTGATTTTTAATCTCCACTGTGATTTATGATCTAGAGAACTCATCATAAAAATTTTAAAACATTTTGATTTCATTTGACACCTTAAGTTGGTTTTTAAAGATAAATACCACTTTTAAAACTAAAATGATTTTTAAAAATTAAAATATAACTCCAAAAATTATGAAACTTAGTTTTTTGAGTTCTCTCACATAAGGGGGATTTAATAAAAATAAAAATATATTTAAAATAAAAACTTGATTTTCAGGTTATTTTTAATTATTTTTAATAATTAAAAAATAATAAAAAAATCATAAAATATTAAACTCATGGAAATGTTCCAAATTATTTCCTAAAGTCCTAATCACTTGGGAACAATTAGAATATTTTTTCCAATTTTCTAAATAAAGATATTGAATTTTAAAGCCTAAAAATAATTTTTAAAAGGCTAAAAATGAGTTTTCACTAAAATAACTCCAATAAATCAAATGAAAATAAAAAAAATATAAAATTTTCTCCTCTGAGTTTTCTGACCTTAGAGAGATTTTTCAAAAATACAAAACTTAATTTTCACCACTTAAAATATTTTATTTCTATTAAATAACCCAAAATTTAAAATAATTCTAATAAATAAAATAATTCTAATATTTAAAATAATTCTAATAAATCACAGAGAATTCAAAAAATTACGAATTTTGATGCAAAGGCTTCTCTAGCCTAGGTCTACCTCCAGTAAAAATTTTAGAGGATTAGAATTTACCTTTGTCAAGTTAGGAATTTTCTTTGATAAATCCTATTTTTTAATTAAAATAATTACATAAATTAAATTAAATTAAATTTTGAAAAATCACACTCTTCTGACGTCTCAATTGACCCATAAATAATGTAGTATAAAAATTTCAAAGTCATTTGAATTGAATTTGACAAATTATGAGGTGGGCAAATGTGTAATTTTGGAAACCTTGCTCTAATTAACATTTAGGCCTAATTCAAGGCGGGAAAACGGGTAACCTCTGATCGTAATCAATTTATTTGATGCTTGAACCAATTTCACTTTCCTCATTAAGGAAATTAATAAATTTCTAAATTATTAAAATTTGGAAGTTTATTAAAATTAAATGATCTTGGACTTAGGGGTATGACTTTTGAAGTCAATAATTAATCGATTTAATACCCCTATTTTGATTTTCAAATAAAATCCAAATCATGAATCATGAACACATAAAGTTCAACCCTTTTCAAAATTAATTAAGACACTCACCTAGGTCTTAAGGGCTTAGTGGTGACTTAGGCCAAATCAAAATTGACTAAATGAGGATTAGAGAAATAAACATAATTATATCAAACATTCTTGAAACACCACTAAGCCCAATTTGGTTTAAAATTTGGCTAAGTGTTCAAATTACATTGACATGCCTCTTTAAGAATCTTCACCCACATAATTTTCAAATTAAATGATAAATGATAATTTCCCATATTCTTAAGGATAATTGAGACATCAGAGTTCACTGAGTAATAAGGGTATTTACAGGATGAACCAGTAAGCAACATATTAAGTTTAAATGGACTCGAGGCTTTTCACCAGTTGGTGAGAGAGAGGAATGGACCTGCTTCCCCCTCCTAACTTGGTGGATACCTCAGAGGCCTATTAAACTTAATATGCTTCGCTCAATGAAATCATACTTAATTAAAATTTTTAAGGACTCACCAAGATACGACATAAGGTTAGGAAAACCACCAAAATTTTACTTTTCCTGCTCTTCATAAACTGCCTTAACCTGCATTTTAAGTTTTAGGTGGTGGAACGAGAAGACTCGCCAGGTACGCTTTTACAGTTTATAGTACCCTTTTTCTTCTGTCTTTTCCTTACATGTTTCATGCTTGCATTTACCTACATAAACTTGCATGTTAACCATAACCATAATCAAAACCAAAACTAAAATCAACCAAGATAAAATTCACCACCACAACATGCAAAATAAAAAATAACTCAAAATTTAATCACAAACATCAAATAAAACCACAACTTTAATTAAAATAAGATGTCTCTATCAAATGATCGGGAATTCCTCGGAGGAGGTAACCTACGGTTGCTAATGAGGCTTCCCATGGTTTACATGAAATTATGGAACTCATTAAGTTGGGTTTAGTAAGTTCATTTGGACTAAGTGAATCCAATAAAAAATAGTGATGCCGGAATGAGGGAACTATAGGATCCTAATCGATGTCTCTCTAATCAACTTTAACATGCCCTCGTAAAATTTAAAGGACTTCAATCATAGGGCCACCTGATTTGATGTTATAACTTGACACACTAGATAACTCAAACTTTTCACGGCGAGGAGCTTGGAGCTAGCATGGTGGGCAGCACGGCTATCTTCAACAGCAAAACCTGTCTTCCAGCTATTCCCCAGCTAAACCAATCTTCCTTCCTTAGACTTAAACAACAAAACCATAGGACTTCGAGTTTTCTTGTTTAAGCAACGTAGATCCTCACCTTATCTTTAGGCCTTTGCATAGCCCTGCTATACAATTTAAGCCCTAACTCGTCTTAGAATTTTGAGGTTGTCGTTTGTCACGACCTAAATCCTCACATCTTCCAGGCTATTTGTATGATCATTTCACACGAATGGAAGCCCTAACTAATAAAATTGGCAGGATGAAATACCCAAAATTTTCTAATCAAAACTGAAGCCAAACATTAGGATAGCTTGGGAAGACACTGAGGTTCTCCTTTGGATCTATGACATCCCCTAGTTCTTCCTCCTTTGGATTCTACAATCAAATGTTCCAAATTTGAACCAATCCCCTTTCACACCTCTACGTCCGATTTCGTTGAAGAGTTATGCCCTTTAAAACTCCTTGAAGATAATATTTCCTGATTTCTATTGAGAGTCTTCTTAGGTGGCTTTGGTCATTTAAGATGTAATTAACTGTAGGGGCTTGCCCTTTTAGGAAGCATGTCTAAACCCAACTTAATATAAACCCTATTTAATAATTTATATTAAATAGGGGAACTTGTCGGCAAATACAAAGGCTTCGTAGACCAAATGGATGTCATACTTTCCTTACTTTATTTGATTTAGCCTCATCCTGTGTTTATCCTTCGGGATAAATACATGATTTGAGGTACAGTGCTCTTTCATTTTAAACTATGAAAAATATGGTGTCAGTTTGATTTCATACTTCAACGTCCTTCCGAAGCGGGAGACGGGATTTTGATTCCAGCGACCGACAGCTTCTTACGGGCAACTCCCACAAACCAACCTGAAATAACGCCGACATCCATATGAAAAAAAAACTTCATGAAACTTTACTAATAAATATGCTAATACTGAATAATAAGTTTAGAAAATGTAGCCAAGCTTTTTTCTTTAAGTTGGTTCAAACGAAGCCAATTTTTAATTAGACATCTCTTCAAACTTCTCCTCACATCTTTCTTTTCTTCTTTTCTTTTTCTTTCAGGATCATTTTAAATCCTTTTTCTTTTCTTTCTTTTTCTTTTACTATTCTTTTACTTTTTTTTATGTGAGGATTGTTATATCTGGATAGCCTTTAATGATTTTGAACTTCACTATTTTCTTCTTAAGGTTAAAAACTTTTCACATTCCTTCACTTTATAAATTTAAATTAGCCTTAAAGATTTTTCATAAAATTTTAATCTTTTCTTCTAACATGAATTTCTAAGATTTTTAATACTTCAAAAATACAAATTCCTTTACTTAAAATAGAAAAACATAAACTTATTCTGTTATACAAATATCTTAATCTCTAAAATTAACCTTTATTATTTAAAAATTTTTACTTAAGTTTACTATATATTTAGAAACATAAACATAGCTATCTAAAGTTACCCTCTAATATCAAAGGTCATGTTAAATTTTTGAAAATATTTTGAAATTATAACTAATTGAGGACAAATAAAATTAAGTCTCTTTTCTTTTAAAAAGAAGTTTTTCTTCCCCCCAAACTGAAATTTTTAAAAGATTTTAAATGAAAATTTGAAAAATAAAGGGTGAAAGAAAACATTTAATAAATAAAGAAAAGGCATACCTGTTGAAGGTTCTGATTTCAAACTTAACTATGAAACATTGCAGGTACTAATATGATAACCTACAAGACTTAAAACATTAAATAACATATATAACATATAAAAATTAGTTGATAAACAGTTAACTACAAATACATCAAACAAAGTACTAAAAACTAATAATTTCCGGCAGTTTCGTAAATCTAGAGTTCACAACTCAGAATACAAAAATAATGTATCATAGTCCACGAACAAACAGTCTTAACAAATAAGCACAACTAAACATAAAAAAATAAACAAAAATTGAACACACAAATCACCAATCATCGTCTTCTTCTTCTTCTTCTTTCACATCCAAATGTTGCTGCTGATATAGAGTAAAAACAGGGTGAGTAGGAAACTGAAGTGAGTGATCACCCTTCATATATTTGACCATTTCATCATCATATTTGACCATTTCATCATCATAAGCAACATCATATTTAAATTTTTGTCTTATCAAATCATCAATGTAAGCATTTCTGCCCTCCATATTTTCCATTATATTATCCATTCTCTAGATATCTCCCTATTGGATCATCATCTGCTCCATAAGTTCTTGGATAGTAGGGGTACAAAAAGTACTTGAAGTAGAAGGAATATCTCTGGTCCTACTTCCAGATCTCCATCCAACATGAGATTCATAAGTCTTTATATTGGCAGTACCAATAGGTTTTAGAGGTTAATTTCTCTCCTCATCTGCTTTATAATTTACTCTTGCTTGTTCACATAGTGTGAAGATCAGTGCAGGGTGAGCTAAGCCACCAGTGGTCTCTCCTAAAGCAATATATTGAGTGTTCTTACAAATAATAGAGCCTACATTTATCCTCTTCACTTGCTGGATAGAAAAGTTTAAGATGGCTCTATCCTTTGTTACCTCATAGTGATGATTTTTTGGTATCATTCTTTCAAAATTAAAATACTTCAGGCCTTAGATACTACATTTAACATAGAAAGAAGAAAGTTTACCTTAACTCCATTCTTCACCTTCCATGTTCCTCTTGCATCAGTAAGAAAAAAAATAACCTCATCCAAGGCTTCATTCATAGTAGAAAGCATTTTTTATTTGTCATTATACACATCTTCTAACTGATAAAATTCATTAATCTTCATTGGAGTAAACTCTACCATCTTCCCACCAACAAACACATAATCTTCAAAAGTCTCCTTGAAATTGACATAGAACTGCATCAATACACCAATAATCGCCTCGGTAGTAAAGTAACAAAAATTCTCCCACTGTCGAGCATTGATTAATCACTTGACTTAACCTCTCAGATTCTTAAATCCTCGATCTGGAAATCACTTTTTTAGTTTTAAGTCAACTATTGAAGCAAATGTTGACCTTGTTTTTGACAAACCTTTGATCATAAAAATCTACTTTTCTCTTTCATTTGCTCATTCTAGGTGCTATGATTAATCTAAGAAAATTTTAGAAAATCAAAATAAATTTCCAAAAATTTTGAAAATGACAATGTGGAATGTTTTAAACTTAAATATACTAAGTAAGAGTTCTTCACCAAATGATTTCTCAAAATCATTCAAAAAAATCTCAAAATTTCATATCTGCAATGTAAGATAAATCCTTCGTCAAAATAAAAAATTTTAAGTTCAAAGTGTAGCTCTTACCTAGAGAAGATAAAATCCAAACTTTGTTTGCCTTAAAATCGCCTCAAATCCAAACAATAGCAAGCTCTAGGTGCTAAAACGAAGGTTGAAGGTGACTCTAAGGTTAAACATGGTGTTTTATTGAGCAAATCACAAATTTTAAGGGTGTTTAGGTCAGTTCGGGGTGAGGGCGCTATCGGTGCCCATGCCGACGCGAGTGGCCAAAAACTCATATTTTGATTTCTTTTCAAATTTCAATTTTGTCTCAATTAACTCCAAACTTTATTTAATTTTTTTGAACACTAATTTTCATCTTAAAGTTATTCACAAACAAACAATTTCACAAACAACACCAAACTAACTTTTATATATGAAAATACACTTTTTACCATTACATTTTTCTAATCATACTTCCACATCCTTAAAGCAAACTAAATTATAAATCAGCGTCAAAATCAAGCCACAACACTAGAACGCTGACAAAAACTATACACAATCAAAGTCAATAGAGTCTTAAAGCAATGTAAAGTAAATCAAATCCACACAATTACATTAAAAACATAAGTATTTTAAACTAGTAAAAAGTTCAACTTCTTCAATTATTATGCCTCATCTTCAGTACTTTCTCCTCCCCTAATATCTCCCACAGACTAGTAATAGACATACAAATTGTAGAAGGGTCGGTACATGAATTGATCAGTCAAATTTTCATCGATCCATCCATTTTTCTTGAACATCTGTACCAACCTTGCTTCAATTGTTCTATTGGGATCAAAGTTCTCCTTCATCCTCCAATATAGGTGATCAAAAAGGTAGTTAAGATTTCCTATTGCAATCATAATACTCTGAAGTTCTCTTTCTGTTTTCTTTCATTTTCTTCTCCAAATTTATTGAACTTCCAACTATTTGTGGCCTACTGGTGGTATAAATGGTGTTGAAGCATGTGATGAATGATCCATGATAATATCTAATGCTTCATTTCCATTTCCTATATAATTGCCATCAATACCAATCATGGGCTCCTAAGGTAATAAAACTTTTTCCCAACTTTCATATGGAACTTCAGATTGACTAAAAAGTAGGAAACTTCTAGAAGCATAATAGATTTGAAAATAATCAACCCCACATCAATGTGTTTTTCCATTTGAATGCAATTGTTTAAAATGACACTTCATTTTGTAACTCTACTAATCTTCATGGTAGGGAGTAGTTTTACAGTTGTGAAGAAATGTCATTGTTTTGTAATTGGATTAAGCAGCGAAGCAGAGAAACTAACATATCCCTCATCTTTGATTTTCCAATTTTCTTGTTCATCCCCATAATGCAGTATCTAATCTAGCAGACCAATCCAAATTATAGGGATTTATAGTTTTTTATAAAATTCATTTTATTTCACGATTTGATATTTCTGCTAGACCACTAGTCTGAGAATGATAAGCAGTAGAGAATCTATGTATAATATCATATTTTTTAATTAATTTTTTGATTTTCTTATTCCTAAAATTGGATCCTCCATCAGTAATAATTACTCTCGACATTCCATATCTTGTAAAAATATTTTTATTTAAAAATTTGGAAACACTCCGAGCATCACATTTAGGTACAACAACAACTTCAATCCATTTGGACATTCTACAGCAATTAATATATATAAGTTCCTAAATGAAGGCATAAATGTTCCTATAAAATATAATCCCCAAACATCAAAAATTTTAACTTCCAATGCTTAATTTATAGGCATTTCATTTGTTCTAGAAATATTTTCTACTCGCCGAAATCGATCGCATGTTTTAATGTATTTATTAACATCTCTAAAAATGTAGGCCAATAAAATCTAGATTCAAAAATTTTATATGTAGTTCTATTTGTTCCAAAATGTCCTCCAAATTCAGAATCATGACATCTTTAATTATTTGTTGAGTTTCTTAATAAAGCCCACACATTCTAATAATTTGATCTTTACATTGTTTATATAAATATGCGTCATCCCAAAAACCGAATTATGAATTATATATAAATTTCTTTAATTATTGATTCTTAATATCTGGTGGTAGAATAAAACTTACAATATAATTTACGATATCAGCATACCACGGCATATTCATTTAATCATTGCTATATAATTGTTCATATGGGAAATTTTCAAAAATTTCATTTACAATATTAGTTAATATTTCTTTTTCTAGTCTAAAAAAATGATCAGTTATTTGATTCTCTTTTCTTTTTCTATCAACTACAATAAAATTAAACTCTTGCAATAGATGTAACCATCTAATTAATCCCCCATCTAATTAATCCCTGTTTAGCATCCTTCTTTTGCATTAAGTATTTAATAGCAGAATGATCTGTATGCACTATACATTTAGTTTCAATTAAATAAAACTAAATTTTGCAAAGGCATAAATGACAGCTAATAACTCTCTTTCAGTAGTAGTGCAGTTAACTTGAGCATCATTAGAGTTTCACTAGCATAATATATTACTTTAAAAATTTAGTTGTGCATTTTTCCTAAAACAGCTCCTATAGCATAATCACTAGCATCGCACATTATTTTAAATGGTTTGTGCCAATCAGGTGGGAATATTATAAGTGATTTCTCTTTCAATAATTCAAATGCTTTAATGCGTTCCTCATTAAAATTAAATTTTGTCTCTTTCTCTAAAAGTTGGCATAATGGCCTAGTTATTTTTGAAAATTTTTTTATGTAACGACTGTAGAAACCAGCATGTCCTAGAAAACTCCTTACCCCTCTGACCGTAGTCGGTGGTGTTAATTTTTCAAGAACTTCAACTTTTATAGGATCTACTTTCATTTCATTTTCAAAAAATTTTCTGCCCAAGTACAATTCCTCCTGCCACCATAAATTGACATTTTTCCCAATTTAGTAATAGGTTGATTTTTACACAAAATTCCAAAACTTTTCTAAATTATTTAAGCATAATTCAAATGAAGTCCCAAACATAGAGAAATCATCCATAAATACTTCCATTTTATGTTCAAATAAATTACCAAAAATTGACATCATACATCTTTAAAATGTCGTAAGTGCATTGCATAGTCCAAAAGGCATTCTATGAAAAGCAAATGTTCCATAAGGGCTTGTAAATGTTGTCTTTTCTTGATCCTCAGGAGCTGTTGGAATTTGATGATAACTGGTATATCTATCTAAAAAGCAGTAATATTTGTTTCTAGCCAATCTATCCAACATTTGATCTAGAAAGGATAAAAGAAGGTTATATTTTATTGTGGCCTTGTTTAATTTTCTATAGTCTATACAAATTCACCAAACTGTAACTTGTTTTATTGGACTTAATTCATTTTTCTCATTTACTTCATCGATCACTCCTCCTTTCTTTAGAACACAGTGAATTGGGTTCACCCAAGTACTGTCTCAAATAGGATATATAATTTAAGGGTCTAACCATTCTAAAATTTCTTTTTTAACAACTTCTTTCATTATTGGCTTTAATCTCCTTTGAGGATCAGCTTTAGGTTTGTATTGATCATCTAATAGAATTCTGTGCATACAAATTGAAGGTAAAATTCCTTTAATATCTGCTAAAGTCCATCCAAAAGCCTTTTTTTATCTTTTTAACATTTCTATTAATTGTTGTTCTTGAATTTCAGTTAAATTAGAAGATATAATAACAAGCAATGTAGATGAATCTCCTAAAAACACATATTATAAATGGGCAAGTAATACTTTCAATTCAAGTTCAGGGGGTTTAATACTAGAAAGAATAAAGTTTTTATTATCATTTTGCAACAAATCTAAAGTTTCAAATTTGTCCTTAGTATAATCTAAATTTTCTTTTTTTATTTCATCCTCATTCTCAATAAGTTCTTCTTGCCTAAATTTTTCTTCAAACTCTTTCTTAAATTGCTCATTACTTAGATAATCAGTAACGTCCATCCTAAAACATTCATTATCTTTTTCTACTGCAAGTTACTAATAGCTTTTGCAATATTAAATGTTACTTCTTGATCATTAACTCTCATTATTAATTCTTTGTTTTACACATCTATCACAGCTCTCCCTATTGCAAGAAATGGTCTTCCCAAAATAATAAAAATCTCTTTGTATTCCTACATATATAATACTACAAAGTCTACTCACAAAAAAGTCTAATACTATAGTTATATATATATTTATATTTTTTTATTTTTCATTTTAAATTTATTTTATGCTTGTATATTTTTATCTCTAAATTTTCTAATTTACCAAATCTATTTAATTTACGGTGCCAAAAACTTGATCTCGGACGAATATAGTTGTGTAAAATTTATAAAGTTGACTCCGCTTTACAACAATGCCAAAAACTTAATGTGGTATTTTATTAATAATAAATTTAAACACTTAAGATTGGGATTCTACGCAAATGTACATATCATTATTAAGTAATATAAGAGTTTCTGTTTAAGTCCCAAATATCGATCGTACGAGGAAGGTTTAAATTGGAAATGATAATTTAACTAGGAAATTCATATAAATCAAACGAAATTACTATCACTAATTTTGAATGTGTAAGATGCTAAAAAAACTAGATTATTAACTACTAGCAAAACTTAAATGCAGAGTTTAAAAGAGTAACTACTAAACTATATTTATGTGGTGAAGATTTCTTATATGAAAAAGCATCTTTCCACTACAACGAGCTTTTTGGTGAAATGAGAAGTTATAAATGGTTTAAATTTATATTGCACCAAATAGGAGCAATTTTAATTCTCTACCCTGATTCAGTGTTATAGAAAATCATTGGCTAATCTTAGGTTTAGTCCCTAAATCCATGGCTAGACTAGAAGTATACTGGCTCTCAATCCAGAGCTCCCACTTCCTATCCCCTGAAGGCTAACTCTCTCTCCCTAAAAATCTACAATTCTACACCCAATAAAGTATAATTCACTATTTATTTTCACTTAATTCCATGAATGAAACACTACTTCATTGACTTAAATGTGATGCTCACTCTGTTGTAGAACTCGTACTCCATTTCCTGGTACATATGTTTCACAAAATATTTTAAAAATTCAATTGAACAGATCAAAAAGTAAATTAAGAGTGGAGTTTTAAAACCATCACAATTTAATTTCAATTTTAACATTGGCACATCCAAATTATCTCTTGATTTCATCATATCTAAGAGTAGGGAGAAAAATAAAGGAAACTACTCATACTTCATGAGAATGATACAACAAAACACAAATTTCACATATAAAAGAAGGTTCATACAACAATAATAAACAAACAACACTTATCTGAAACTCTTTCTCAAAGCAAAACCCTTGCAGCTTCTCTTAAGAAATGTAGGAAGAAGAAATCTCTCACTTCTCTTCCTCTCCAGCACTTCTTAGAGAAGAATTCACACTTCAACTCACCACAAAAACTCAAAACTATAAAGATAATAACTAATTAATTGTGTGGAATGGCGTGGAATGTAGGTGTGTGAAGAGGAAAACTGAAATGAGTGGAAGAACTCGAAAATGGTGTGAATGGGGGTAGGTTTCTTTTCAAATTTTGACCCTAAAAGAGCCTAGGTTGGTTCTCCAATAAGTGCATCCAAAAACTCTTAAGAAAAGTGTCCAAATTCATCGAATTTTCTTGAGATATGGTTTGCACTGACACTGGCACCGTCGGTGCCAGAGTCCATTTAATTAATCTGATTTCTCTGTCAAATAGCGTCGTCGATGCCCAGCCTGGCACCGTCGGCACTAAACATTTTTTTTATATTCTCCATTTTGACTCTAAATTTTATCTTTTTTGCTCCAAGTCCTAAAAACCAAGTCCTAAAAATCAATAACTTTGCTCCAAGTCCGAAAAATCAATAACTTGCAATACAAAATAAAAAAATATTTTCCATTAATGTGCAAAATCAGCAAAAATAAGTATAAAATATGGGTCTAAAAATTTTTATATTTTTGGTGTATCAAAATCCCGCAAACTTAAATGTTACTTGTCCTCAAGTAACTCCTTTACTACATAATAATATGACTCATGGAAAAGATATTAACTTCTATATTTCCATATCTTAGTTCACCAAATATAATAGCATAACTTATGAAAAATTTAAAATAACTCGAGTTAATACTAATGGTATAAGAATATCTAACAGTTAAGTCTAAGATTTTTTATTATCTATTATTTTCAAGGAAAATTGCAAATTATTCATATTAAAGCCACTTAGAGTATCTATATGAAAAAAAACTTCATGAAACTTTACTAATAAATTAGTTAATACTGAAATATAAGTTTACAAAATGTAGTCAAGCCTTCTTCTTTAAGTTGGTTCAAACGAAGCAAATTTTTAATTAGACATCACTTCAAGCTTCTCCTCACATCTTTCTTTTCTTCTTTTCTTTTTCTTTTCAGGATAATTTCCAATATTTTTTCTTTTCTTTCTTTTTCTTTTTCTTTTCTTTTTCTTTTCTTTTTATATATGAGGTTTACTATATCTGGATAGCAATTAATGATTTTGAACTTCACTATCTTCTTCTTAAGGTTAAAAACTTTTCATAGTCCTACACTTTATAAATTTATATTAGCTTTAAAGTTATTTCATAAAATTTTATTTTTTTGTAAAGTTTTAATGTTTTCTACTTACATGAATTTCTAAGATTTTTAATACTTCAAAAATACAAATTCCTTTACTTAAAATAGAAAAACATAGAAATGGAAAAACATAGACTTATTCTATTATAAAAATATCTCAATCTCTAAAATTAACCTTTATTTTTTAAAAATTTTTACTTAAGTTTACCATATATTTAAAAACATAAATATAGTTATCTAAAGTTACCCTCTAATATCAAAGGTCATGTTAAATTTTTGAAAATATTTTGAAATTATAATTAATTGAGGACAAATAAAATTAAGTCTCTTTTCTTTTAAAAAGAAAATTTTCTTCCCCTCAAACTGAAATTTTTAAAAGATTTTAAATGAAAAACTGAAAATAAAGGGTGAAGGAAAAAATATAATAAATAAAGAAAAGGCATCCCTATTGAAGCTTCTGATTTGAAACTTATCTATCAAATATTGTAGGTGCTAATATGAAAAGCTACAAGACTTAAAAAGTTTAATAGCATATAATACATATAAAAATTTGCTGATAAAGAGTTAACTACAAATACCTCCATCAAAGTACTAAAAACTAATAACTTCCAGCAGTTTCATAAATCTACAGTTCACAACACAGAATACAAAAATAAAGTATCACATTCCATAAAAAAACAGTCCAATAATAAAGTACAACTAGACATAAAAAAAATAAACAAAAACCTAACACACAAATCACCAATCATCGTCTTCTTCTTCGTCTTCTTCTTTCAAATCCATATTTTGCTGCTGATATGGAGTAAAAATAGGGTAAGTAGGAAACTAAACTGAGTGACCTCCCTTCATATATTTAACCATTACATCCTCATAAAAAACATAATATTCAATTTTTTTTCTTATCAAATCATCAATGTGATCATTTCTGCTCTCCATATTTTCTATTCTACTATCCATTTTCAAGATATCTCCCTGTTGGATCGTCATCTGCTCCATAAGTTCTTGGATAGTAGTGGTACTATAAGTACTTGAAGTAGAAGGAATATCCTTAGTCCTACTTCCAGATCTCCATCCAACATGAGATTTATAAGTATTTATAATGGTAGGCCCAATAGGTTTTAGAGGTTCAATTTTCTCCTCATCTACTCTATAATTTACTCCTACTTGTTCATACAGAGTGAAGATCAGTGCAGGGTGAGCTGAACCACCAGTGGTCTCTCTCAAAGCAATATTTTGAGTGTTCTTACAAATAATAGAGCCTACATTTATCCTCATCAGTTGTTGGATACAAAAGTTTAAGATGGCTCTATCCTTTGTTACCTGACTATGATGATTTGTTGGAATCATTCTTCCAGAAATAAAATAGTGTCAGGCCTTAGATACTACATTTAACATCGAAAGAGGAAAGTTTACCTCAACTCCATTCTTCACCTTCCAAGTTCCTCTTTCATCAGTAAGAAAAGAAATAACCTCATTTAAGGCCTCATTCAAGCAGAAACAATTTGTATTGGCAAATGTACACATCTTCTAATTGATAAAATTCATTAATCTTCGTTGGAGTAAACTCAACCATATTCCCACAAATAAACACATAATCTTCATAAGTCTTCTTGAAATTGACATAGAACTTCATCAATACAGCAATAATTGCGTCAGCAGTAAAGTAGCAAAAATTCTCCCACTGCCGAGCATTGATTAATCGTTCAACTTCACCTCCCAAATTTTTAGATCCTCGATCTGGAATCACTTTATTAGTTTTAAATAAACTATTGACGCAAATGTTGGCCTTGTAGTTGACAAACCTTTAATCATCAAAATCTACTTTTCTCTTTCCTTTGCTCATTCTAGGTGCTATGGTAAATCTAAGAAAATTTGATAAAATTAAGAAAATTTGATAAAAAATCTAAGAAAATTTGATAAAATTAAAATAAATTCCCAAAAATTTTAAAAATCATAACGTGAAATGATTTTCTCAAAATCTTCAAAAAAATCTCAAAATTTTGGATCTCATCAATGTAAGATAAATCCTTGGTGAAATTAAAAAATTTTGAGTTCAAAGTGTAGCTCTTACCTAAACAAGGTGAAATTCAAACTCTGTTTGCCTTAAAATCACCTTAAATCCAAGAAATATTAAGCTCTATGTGATAAAATGGAGTTTGAAGGTGTTTTACTGAGAAAATCGCAAATTTTAAGGGTGTTTGGGTCAGTTCAGGTTGAGGGCGTTGTCGACGCCCATGCCGGCGCCAGTGGCCAAAAACTCATATTTTAATTTTTTCAAATTTCATTTTTCTCTCAATTTACTCCAAAGTTTATTTAATCTTTTTGAACACTAATTTTCATGTTAAAATAATTCACAAACAAACATTTTCACAAAGAACACCAAACTAACTTTTATATATGAAAATACACTTTTTACAATTACATTTTTCTAATCACACTTCCACATCCTTACCACATCCT
>NW_018218650.1:187860-193739 GCF_001263595.1 Phalaenopsis equestris
ACAGACGACAAAACAAAGCCACAACACTGAATGCTGAAACAAAACTATACACAATCAAAGTCAATAGAGTCTTAAAGCAAAGTAAAGTAAATCAAATCCACACAATTACATTAAAAACATAAGTATTTTAAACTTGTAAAAAGTTCAACTTCTTCAATTATTCCGCCTCATCTTCAGTACTTTCTCCTCCTTTAATATCTCTCATAGACTGGTAATGGACATACAAAATGTAACGGGAATTGATCAGTCAAATATTCATCGATCCATCCTTTTTTCTTGAACATTTGTACCAATCTTGCTTCAACTATTCTAGTATGATCAAAGTTCTCTTTCATCCTCTAATCTAGGTGATCAAAAAGGTAGTTAAGATTTCCTATTACATTTGTAATACTCTGAAGTTCTCTTTCTATTTTTCATTTTGTTCTCTAATGATATTGAATTTCCAACTACTGGTGGCATCAATGGTGTTGAAGCATGTGATGAATGATCCATGCTAATATCTAATGCTTCATTTCCATTTCCTATATAATTGTCATCAATAGGAATCATGGGCTCTTAAGGTAATAAAACTTTTTCCCTAACTTTCATATGGAACTTGAGATTGACTACAAAGTAGGAAAATTCTAGAATCATAATTGATTGGAAAATATTTGACCCCACATCAATGGATTTTTTCATTTGAATGCAATAGTTTAAAATGGCACTTTCTTTTATAACTCTACTAATCTTCATGGTAGAGACTCTACTAATCTTCATGGTACTCTACTAATCTTCATGGTATGGAGTAGTTTTATAGATATGAAGAAATGTCATTGTTTTGAAATTGGATTAAGCAATGAAGCAGAGAAACTAACGTATCCCTCATCTCTGATTTCCCAATTTTCATGTTCATCCCCATAATGCAATATCTATTCTATCATAACAAAATAATCCATGATAATATATAATGCTTCATTTCCATTTCTTATATATTTGCCATCAATAGGAATCATGGGCTCCTAAGGTAATAAAACTTTTTCCCAACTTTCATATGGAACATGAGATTGACTTCAAAGTAGGAAAATTCTAGAATCATAATTCATTGGAAAATAATTGACCCCACATCAATGGGTTTTTTCATGTGAATGCAATAGCTTAAAATTACACTTTCTTTTGTAACTCTATTAATCTTCATGGTAGGGAGTAGTTTTACAGATATGAAGAAATGTCATTGTTTTGAAATTAGTCATTGTTTTCATTGTTTTGAAATTAGATTAAGCAGCGAAGCAGAGAAACTAACGTATCCCTCATCTCTGATTTCCCAATTTTCATGTTCATCCCTATAATCCAATATTTAATCTATCATACCAATCTAATTTATAGGGATTTATAGTTTTTATAAAATTCATTTTATTTCACGATTTGATATTTCTGCTAGACCGCTAGTCTGAGATGATAAGCAGTAGAGAATCTATGTATAATATCATATTTTTTAATTAATTTCTTGATTCTCTTAATCCTAAAATGGGATCCTCCATCAGTAATAATTACTCTCAGCATTCCATATCCTGTAAAAATATTTTTATTTCAAAATTTAGAAACACTTCAAGCATCACATTTAGGTACAACAACAGCTTCAATCCATTTGGACATATAATCAATAACAAGTAATATATAAAAGTTTCTAAATGAAGGCATAAATGGTCCCATAAAATTTAATCCCCACACATCAAAAATTTTAACTTCCAATTTTTAATTTAGAGGCATTTCATTTGTTCTAGAAATATTTCCTACCTACTCGCTGACATTGATCGCATGTTTTAATATTTTCATTAACTTCTCTAAAAAGAGTAGGCGAATAAAATCAAGATTAAAAAATTTTATATGTAGTTCTATTTGTTCCAAAATGTCATCCAAATTCAGAATCATGACATCTTTCAATTATTTGTTGAGCTTCTTCATAAGGCACACACCTTCTAATAATTAGAACTTTACATTCTTATATAAATATGGGTCATACCAAAAATCGAATTCTGACTTATATATAAATTTTTTTAATTGTTGATTCTTAATGTTTTGTGGTAGAATATCACTTACAATATAATTTATTATATTAGCATACCACGGTATATTCATTTCATCAATACTTAATAATTGTTCATCAGGGAAATTTTTGAAAACTTCATTTACAAAATTAGTTAATATTTCTTTTTCTAGTCTAGACAAATGATCAGTTATTTGATTCTCTTTTTTTTCTATCAACTACAATAAAATTTAACTCTTGCAATAGAAGTATCCATCTAATTAATCTTGGTTTAGCATCCTTCTTTTGCATCATGTTTTTAATAACAGAATGATCTATATGCACTAGACATTTAGTTTCAATTGAGTAAAGTCTAAATTTATCAAAGGCATAAACAAAAGCTAATAACTCTCTTTCAGTAGTAGTGCAGTTAATTTGAGCATCATTAGAGTTTTACTATCATAATACATTACTTTAAAAATTTTGTTGTGCCTTTGTCTTAAAACAGCTCCTATAACATAATCACTAGCATCACACATTATTTTAAATGGTTTATCCCAGTCAGGTGGAACTATAATAGATGCATTGATTAATTTC
The DNA here is from genome assembly GCF_001263595.1 of Phalaenopsis equestris. NCBI lineage: Eukaryota > Viridiplantae > Streptophyta > Magnoliopsida > Asparagales > Orchidaceae > Phalaenopsis > Phalaenopsis equestris. The sequence goes on from NW_018218650.1 coordinate 190,460, forward strand.
TCTTTCAATAATTCAAATACTTTAATGCATTCCTCATTAAAATTAGATTTTTTCTCTTTTTCTAAATGTTGTCATAATGGCCTAGCTATTTTTGAAAATTTTTTATGTAACGCCTGTAGAAACTAGCATGTCCTAGAAAACTTCTTACCCCTCTGACCGTAGTCGGTGGTGGTAATTTTTCAAGCACTTGCACTTTTGTAGGATCTACTTTCATTTCATTTTCAAAAACTTTATGCTCATGTACAATTCCTCCTGCAACCATTAATTGACATTTTTCCCAATTTAGTACTAGGTTGATTTTTACACATAATTCCAGAACTTTTCCAAATTATTTAAGAATAATTAAAATGAAGTCCCAAACACAGAGAAATCATCAATAAATTCTTCCATTCCATGTTCAATTAAATTACTAAAAATTGACATCACATATCTTTGAAATGTTGTAAGTGCATTGCATAGTCCAAAAGGCATTCTATGAAAAGCGCATTCTATGTGCATAGTCCAAAAGGCATTCTATGAAAAGCAAATGTTCCATAAGGGCTTGTAAATGTTGTCTTTTCTTGATTAGAATTTGATGATAGAATTTGATGATAACTGGTATATCTATCTAAAAAGCAGTAACATTTGTTTTGAGCCAATATATCCAACGTTTGATCTAGAAAAGGTAAAGAAAGGTGATCTTTCCTGGTGGCCTTGTTTAACTTTCTATAGTCTATACAAATTCGCCAACCAGTAACTTGTCTATTGGAGTTATTTTAGGAGAAAAGCATGATAAGATTTTAAAAGTTATCTACTGTGCTAGTAGAACTCTTATTGAAGCTCAAATTAATTATACCACAACTGAAAAATGATTATTAACAGTAGTATATGCTTTTGATAAATTTAAATCATACTTTATTGGAACTAAATGTAAAGTGCATACAAATCATTCTACTATTAAGTATTTAATGCAAAAGAATGACGCTAAATCAGGATTAATTAGATGGATAGATAAGATGGTATCTTCTTTTGTAAGAATTAGACTCTAAAATAGTAGATACGAAGTAAGCTGAGAATTAAATTGTTGATCATTTGTCGAGGCTTCAATTAAAAAAACTACTCTCTTTTGAAAAAGAAATTAATGAACATTTTCCAAATGAAGAATTGTTCAATGTTAGTGAGTGGCATGTTCCATGGAGTGCCGACATTATGAACTTCATTTGTAGTGATATTATACCCTATGAAATGACATACCAATAGAAGAGGAAATTTAAATCTGAAACTAGGACTTATTTTTGGAATGACCCATTTTTATATAAAGAAGGAAAGGATCTTATTATTCAAAGATATGTGCCTTTAGAATAAACTTATGAAATTATCCAAAAATATCATAATTTTGATTTTGGGGGACATTTTGGTGTTGATAAAACATACAAAATTTTACAATTTGAATTTTATTGGCCTACAATCTTTAGAGATGTTAACACTTATATCAAAACTTGTGATTGATGTCAAAGAGTGGACAATATTTATAGGAGGAATAAGATGCCCCTAAATTATGTGTTAGAAGTTGAGATATTTGATGTTTGGAGATTAGATTTCATTGGACCATTTATACAATATTTTGGAAATTTATATGTACTGTTAGACTATGTATCTAAATGGATAGAAGTTATTGCTTTACCTTGATGTGAAGCTCAAAGTGTTGCAAAGTTTTTAAGAACGAACATATTTTTTAGATTTGGGGTGCCAAGAGTAGTCATAACTAATAGTGGAAGTCATTTCAGAAATGTAATGATGGAGAGGTTATTAAGAAAATATAATATAAACCATAGAATTGCTACTTCTTATAATCCTCAGACAAGTAAGTGGTTTGGTTGAATTATCCAATCGTGAAATTAAAAGAATATTTGAAAAATCTATAAATCCAACCAAAATGGATTGGTCAGTGATCCCTAGATACCTAATGCTTATGCACAGTATATCAATAGTTTTGATGGTAATTTTCACTTATATTTCCTTATTTTGCAACAAAACCAAAAACTTGATCCTGAAGAAAAAAAAATACGTATCGTTATCAAGTAATACAAGACTTTTTATTAAGTCCTGAATATCGAACCCACCGAGAAGATTATGCAATAAGCACTTTTTAATAATATCTTTCTTCGTATCATGAATCACATTTCTTCGTATCCTTTTTCACTCTTTTAAGCATTTTTTTATAAAGATCAAATTTGAACATTTGTACCAATCTTGCTCCAAATTTGATCCTTTTTCAGTCTTTTAAGCATTTTTTTCCATTTTTACTTGTATCAGCAAGAAAAACACAAAAAAATCTTCCATTAAAGCACAATATCTCAAAAATAGGTATAAAAATGTGTCTAAAACACTATATATTTTAGGTTTATCATAATCCCCCAAACTTAAAATGTTACTTGTCCTCAAGTGACAGTTCAATCTTAAAATACCAAATATATATGATATGTATATGAGTTTATTTAGGAGTTACTAAAATTTAGATTTAGAAATATAGTAGCTCAATTTAGAAAAAATAATTAGTAAATGAAACAAACTTAATGTTTAAAAATTTTTAATGTTAAGAACTATGAAAATACGAGTTCTTATCTAATTCAGAAATATTGTAAGTTCTCTAAATTTAGATTTTAGTTCTTTTATTTTCTCTACTTAAAAAATTTTATTAAAAATAATTTTACTTACTCTATTATATTTATAAGCTTAAGATTTTATCATGTCTGATATTTTAAAAAGATCAAATGTAGAACCAATTTTTCATTAGACACTAATTTTCAAGCTTCTCCTCCCTTACATTTCTTTTCTATTCTTTTTCTTTCCTTTTTATTTTCTTTTTCTTTTTTTTTTCTTTTCCTTTTTCTTTTTCTTTTTCTTTTTTTTTTCTTTTTCTTTTCAGGCAAGGATTACTATATCTGGATAGGCCTTTAATGATTTTGAATTTCACTTCCCCTTTCCTAAAGTAATGGCTTGATATAATTCTTTTACTTATAGATATAATAATAGTTTTGAAAATCTTTTTAATAAAATAAATTTAAGTATTAAAAATAAAAGTCTAAATTATATAAATTTTTCAAAAATACGATTTTTCTTACTAAAGATAATAACTTATATTAATCATTTTCTATACTAAAAATTTTTAGCTTAAATTTTTTCTACATTATTTAAAATTTTAACTAAAATTTCTTACTCATTTCTAAAATCAAATTTTACTGCCCTAATATAAATTCATATACATAATCAATTTTTCTTTTAAAATCAAATTTAAAAT
>NW_018218650.1:193776-196611 GCF_001263595.1 Phalaenopsis equestris
ATTTGAGAACAGTTTTAATTCTAGTTTTGAAAATGTTTTACATATCCCCAAACTTAATTATTTTACAGATTAAATAGTTTAACATCAAATAATTATATAGGCAGGAAAAGTAAATTGAAATAACATGCTAACAGGAATTTTAATATCCTAATTATACAAGTATAAAACTAAAGACAAGAGTATAATTAATTTTTTATCAAATTTTCTATATTTTCGTTTAAGTTTAACCTGTAGAGATTCAATAAACTTCTAAACAGTGGGTTTAAAAGCAAACAACACACTAATCTGACAAAAGAAAAATACAGGGCAGCAATTTCTGAATTTCAAGTTTAAGATCAAAGCTAGCAAGACTTTCTACCCTATAATAGATATGAAATTAAGTTAAGTTCAAAACTAACTAAATCACAGTACTAAACACAAAACAACAGCTACTACCCTAAAATTTTAAAAATGAAATACTATCTAATACAACAATCACATACAACAATCACAACACTAATACAACAATCACAACAACAACAGAACATAAAAGTTCAAAACACAACATAAATCATAGTCCAAAACATCACACAGATGCAAATGTAGCAAGCTCAGACCACAGAGTTCACATCATATTACAACCATAAAATGAATCTCTCAGCTCTACTCTTCATCCTCAGAATCACTGCTGTACCATTTTTCTGTAGCTTCATAATCAGGATATTGAGGATATGGAGGAAATTGCACTCCTGGTTGACCTCTAATCAGGCTCTCCAAAGATGAGTGGAATTTCTCTTCATAATCACGCTTCCTTCTTTTATAATTATTAGTATGATCTACAAAATGCTCTAAATTTTATACGTTATCAGCGGTAAAATTGATGTTGTACATCATCTTCTAAATTAACTCATATTGAGTCTTGGTATCACCTCTAGATGTAGAATCATGAGAAGTAGATGGTCGTGATGAAGATGTAGCAGAGGTAGATGCAGCAAACGTCTCTAATCCATGACTTCTAGAAAATCCTCCTCTCCAGCCAAAAATCAAATGCTCAGAATAAGCCTTCACATTCACCTTTGTAATGGGCTTTAGAGGTAACAGAACTTCCTCCCAACTATCATACTTCACTTCAGCCTACTCGCATAATGAAAATATCAAGGAAGCAAATGTCATACCTGCCATAGTAGCAGCAGCAGCTGAACTAATGATAGTGTGATAGATTTAAGCCCCTATGATGATGGGCGTTCCCTCTTGAATACAATAGTTCAACACTGATCTTTCTCTGGTCACTTCAATGAGATGATTGGTCCGAAGCAGACGAGCAGAAATGAAATAGTGTCAGGCCTTCGAAGGTGCACATAACTTTGAAGTTGGGAAATTTACTCTCCTCTCATTGGTTATCTTCCAAATTCCTCTCCCAATAGTCAAATATGAAATAATCTTGTCTAATTATGCCTCAGTAGGACTATAATTTGAATAAAAACATAAATTCTCTGATGGTAAATGGTAAAACCCACAATTTGAATAAAAACATAAAGACTATTTTTACTTCCTATAACTCCCTTCTCTCTCAAAATTCTCCATAATAATTAATTCAATTCGAGGCTAAAAATAACACAAATTTTCACAAAAATAAACTTATACTAATTCACAAACAAGTATAAACACATTTAACACTTAGTTCTCTCTCCAAATAGTCTTGGATGAGAAAATTTTCCTAAGTACAAAAAACTTAACACACATTTTATAATTAAACACATAAGTGATACAAACACTAAACACGAGACATAAACACTAACACACTTAAAAACATGACTCCAAACACACAATTCCTAACACTTAATGTCACTCTTCATTAGAAGGAACGAATTCTTGTCTTTCAGTAGTCTCTCCAGTAATATAGAATTGATAAAACGGATGGTGGTGATGAGCTCTAATACTACCATCTTCGATCCACTTTTGCTTAAGGAACATCGCCTTCTCCGCTTCCTCTATATAACTAGTATGGTTGAATTGCATCCTAAGTTGCCACCCAATATGTTTCAGATGAGCAAGCAATTCAAGCACCTTAGCCTCTAATACATATATAGTATTCTTCATCTTGTTGATCTTCTCTGATATCCCTTTAATACTAACGGCTAAGAAACTGTTATACATCTCCTGTGCACTATGACTAATGAACTTTTTCTTCATGGCTTCTTCCTTCTTCTTCAAATCTATGTCCCATGAAGACATCTTCTCCAAATCTCTCTCTTTCTTAGACTTTTAGGGCTAAAAATAATTTGGGGTGAAATTCCTTCACAAACACCTTATATTTATAGGCCTAATACCCCTCATAACTTCTAGACACGACTAGAAACTACCAAGACACGTTTTTTCCAAAGACACGTTTTTTCCAACTACACGTTTTTTCCAACTAAATTGCAATTATACCTTCTAGAAATTAAAATTTGCACATGTGACTAAACTACCGTGCTTAAGCGTCGGATCTGGTGCTTAAGCGCCAGTGCACATTTTTGCACCAGTCAACTTAATGTCCAAATTCTCATTATAATATGTCTAGGTAACTAAATAAAGTCTACAAATCATTACTAGCACATAAATAAATTCAAAAATACTACCCCAAATTTCTTAATCAGACTCAAAACAATAATCAAAGCAAAAACACACTGATAACTGTGGGTTGCCTCCCACAAAGTGCTTGGTTTTACCTCATCAGCCTGACGTAACCAATGCACATTCTGGTTGACCCGACATCATTCCATCATTATATTTATGTTGATCCCCTAGATCCCCTATATAATAAGGTTTCAATCTATGTCCATTCACTTTAAAAATTTTCTCAGAATTAGGATC
>NW_018218650.1:196656-198745 GCF_001263595.1 Phalaenopsis equestris
TATCACACAACAAATGGGCCCATCCACCTGGACTTAAGTTTGCCTGAAAATAATCTTAACCTTGCATTATATAGCAAAACTTGTTTCCCTGGTGGAAAATTTTTAGTAAGAATCTTTCGATCATGCCATATTTTCATCTTTTCTTTATAAATCTTAGCAGTCTCATAAGATTCATTCCTTATATCTTCAAGCTCATTTAATTGTAACAATCTTTTCTCACCAACATCTTTTAAAGTATAATTAAACTCTTTAATAGCCCAATATGCTTTATGCTCAAGTTTAACTGGTAAGTGAAAAACTTTCTCAAATATTAGCCTATATGGGGACATTCCTATAGGAGTTCTATATGCAGTCCTATAAGCCCACAAAGCATAGTCAAGTTTGACTGACCAATCCATTTTTGTTGGATTCACAAATTTTTCCATAATTCTTTTAATTTCCTGATTGGATAATTCAGCCAAACGACTTGTTGAGGATGATAAGTAGTAGCAATCCTATGATTTATACGATATTTCTTTAATAACTTCTCCATAATGGCATTTCTGAAATGACTTTCCCCATCAGTAATGATAACTCCCGACATTCCAAATCTACAAAATATGTTCATTTTCAAATATTTTGCAACACTTTGAGCATCAGATCAAGGTAAAGTAACAACTTCTATCCATTTGGATACATAGTCCACTGCTAAAAAAATATATAAATTTCTGAAAGATGGTATAAATGGTCCCATGAAATCTAATCCCCAAACATCTAATATTTCAACTTCTATCATATAATTGAGAGGTATCTCATTTCTTCAAGAAATATTGCCTACTCTTTGACATTTATCATAAGTTTTGATATAAGCATTAAAATCTCTAAAAATTATAGGCCAATAAAATCCAGATTGTAGAATTTTGTATGTTGTTTTATCAACACCAAAATATCCCCCAAAATCAGAATTATGACATTTTTGGATAATTTAATAAGTTTCTTCTAATGGTACACATCTTTGAATGATCAGATCATTTCCTTGTTTATATAAATATGGGTCATCCCCAAAATAAGTTTTAGCTTCAATAATAAATTTCCTCATTTGTTGGTATATCATTCCATAGGGTTTAAGATCACTAACAATATAATTATAATATAGTTCACAATGTCGGCATAGCACGGCACACGCCACTCATTTACACTGAATAATTTTTCATATGGAAAATGTTCATTATTTCTTTTTCAAAACAGAGTGGTTTTTCTAATTCAAGCCTGGACAAATGATCAGCAATTTAATTTTCAGTTCCCTTTCGATCTACTATTTCAAAATCAAATTCTTGTAAAAGAAGAATCCATCTTATAATTCTCAATTTAGTATCCTTCCTTTTCATTAAGTACTTGATAGCAAAATGATCTATATGCACTATACAATGAGTTCCAATCAAATATTATCTAAATTTATCAAAGGCATATGCTATTGCTAATAACTATTTTTCAGTTATTATATAATTAATTTGAGTTTCATTAAGAGTTTTACTAGCATAGTAAATAACTTTGAAAATTTTATCATATCTTTGTCCTAAAACAGCTCCAATAGCATAATCACTTGCATCACACATATGTTCAAAAGGTTTTTCCCAATTTGGTGAAACTATAAATGGTGCAGTGATTAATTTTTCTTTTATTAATTTAAAGGCTTTTAGGCATTCCTCATAAAAATTGAAAATTTAATCTTTCTCCAATAAATGGCATAAAGACTTAGCAATCTTAGAAATGTATTTAATATATCGCTTATAGAATCCAGCATGTCCTAAAAAACTCCTAATTTCCCTTACATTTATTGGATACGGTAAATTAGCGATCACTGAAATTTTAGCAGGATACAGGATCTACTTCCTTACCATTTTTTTTATATTTGATGACCTAATATAATTCCTCCTCCTAACTTAAATTGACATTTTTCCCAGTTAAGGACTAAATTTGTTTCTTCACAGCGCTTAAGAACTTTAGATAAATGTTCTAAACATGAGTCAAATGAAGTTCCAACACTGAAAAATCATCCATAATGACTTTAATCTCTTTTCAATTATAACACAAAAAATTATAATCTCAG
>NW_018218650.1:198785-205857 GCF_001263595.1 Phalaenopsis equestris
ACTAGTAAATGTTGTTTTCTCTTGATCCTCATGAGATATTTGAATTTGGTGATAATTGGTATATCTATCCAGAAAACAAAAGTATTTGTGCCCAGCTAGTCTATCCAGCATTTGATCTAAAAAGGGTAGTGGAAAATGATTTTTCCTAGTGGCAAGATTTAATTTTCTATAATCAATGCATATTCACCACCATGTAACTTGTCTAGTAGGTATTAACTCATTATGCTCATTCACAGTTAAAGTTACTCCTTTTTTAGGAACACAGTGAATTGTACTAACCCATGCACTATACTTAAAAATTTCTTTCTTAACAACCTCTTTCATAACAGGATTTAATCTCCTTTGTGGATCAACACTGGGTTTTGACCACGACTTTATATATGCTTAAAAATATAAGTAGTTAATATTGCTCCTAAAGGATTTAATTCCTCAGCATTTGTACCAAATCTTAATAACAGTTATAGATTCGATAAATATGGAAGTAATAAATATTCAATAATTGTAAAGTCACACTTATCAGCGCAAGTATACGCATCGCTCAAGTAATATTAGGCTCTAGTGGAGTCCTAGATATCTACGGGGAGTAAGATTAGAACTACGAACTAAGATTTTAGAAAAGCAATACTTTGATCGCAACAACGAAGTTCAATTTGCTTATCTGTCACAAATAGGTAATTGAAATCAATACATAATTTTAATAACTAATAAATATCTAATGATATAAAGTAGGGTTCAAATGTGATATTCAATATATAAGAAAGCTTCCTTCTCCTTGTCAAGAAATTATAGTGAATGGATAAAGTGAATTAGTTCAAATTATATTCAGCCAAATAGGAACATACCTATTCTTTGCCCTTTGGTCCAGGTGTAAAGACCATTGACTAATCCTACACTTGTTTACTGATTTTGCGGCTAGGCTGGGGGGGGAACGGCCCCCACTTCCGCAGGCCGGAGCTCTCATGTTCCCCTCTCCTGAGGGCTAACATCTACACTTCAGCACCCAAACGATAGGACCGAATTGGGGGTTTTAGTCTGTCACTCTAAAATCTCCAATTCTACGCCAAATACTTTAATTTCCTTATTTATTTGCACCAAAATTCAAGGGCTTTGACCTCCCTGAACCTTGGATGTAATCTTCACTTTAGTTGGAAAACTCAACATATTTTAACAAATCAATTGGCCAGATTGAAAGTAAATTAAGATCAAAGTGAAAAGATCATCACAATAAAAAAGATCATCATAATTTCTTAAACATTTTCGTGGTCGGTGAGGTGTCCTTCATGAGTCATTTTTCCCCAGTTGGCGCATTAAGTAAATTAATGAATATATAACAACAAAACTCGAAATTTATATATCAAATCAAAGTCATACAAACTTCAACCATAAATAAACTTATCTTTAATTTCTCCCGAAGAAAACTCCTCGAAGTTCCTCTGAATCTCTTCCTTTCTTTATAGCACATAGAATTCCTCTTCCAAGCGGCAAAGAGGAAGAAATCTCTCACTTTCCCTCCAATCTTACAATCTCTCAAAGAATTTCTCAAGAATTCCTCACAATTTACACTCTCTACACTTATTTCACAGTTCAATTTTGAGTCTCTCCCCCATATTTTTTGCCAAATTCTTCCCTTTAAAGATGTGGATGATCTTTCTCAAGAGATGCTTAAGCATCCCTTCAAAATTTGTCCTCATCCAAAGCCTAGTTGGACATAACCGCCGAACTTGCCGTCGGCGGCCTCGAGGGCACCGTCGACATACCTTCTTAGTGAATTAATTCTAGAGTCTTGGGAAAATTTCACCGTCGGCAGGGTTGATGGCACTGTCGACGCCCTAGTTCAATTCTTCACATTTTGGTTATTTTCGCTCCAAATTCGCTGCTTTTTGCATCTTTTTGCTCCAATGACTCTAATTCATCATTCCTGCAACAAAACATCAAAAATACCTTTCTTTAAAGTGCAATATCATAATAAATAGTATAAAATTGGTATGAAAATCTCAACATATTTTCCTCTGGTCAACATTCCCCAAACTTAACTATTAGTTGTCCTCAAGTACTTTTAGTACTATATAAAAGTTATGATCTATTGTAGTAAAGTTTTAATTCAAAAATACTATAAGTTTGTTTAGAAAAAATTCAAGTAATTAAATTAACTCTATAGCCACAAGATTATCTAGACATCAAGTTTAGAGTTCTAGTTTTCTATTGATTTTAAGAGTGACTATATGTTGCAATATTAAGTCACTTAAAATATTCACATGATAGAAACTTCATGAGAACACTACTAATAAAATATCTATTCCATAAATATATGTTCAGGAATGTATTTAAGTTTTCCCTTTAGGTAGGTGCAGTGAAGCCAATTTTTGATTAGGCATATCCTCAAGCTTCTCCTCACTTCCATAAATGTTTTTTCTTTCTTTTCTCTTTTTCATTTGTTACAATAATTTATAGTTTATGAATTTATATTTTTTTCTTTTCATTTCAGGGATTCTTTTCAATCATTTCTTTTTCCTTTTTTAAGTGAGGATTTTTATATCTGGATAGCCTTTAATGATTTTGAACACCACCTTTCTTTTCTTAAATTTGAAACTCAAAGTATTCCTTTACCTTATACATATTTCATAGCTTTTACATCATTGATCCCCAATCTTTTCTTCTCAAATGAATTTCCAGATTCTTAATACTTCAAAATATAGTTTCCTTTACTTTAGATAGTTAACTATAATCTTATTCTCTTATACTAAATATCTTAAGTTACAAAATTAATTTTCTTTAACAAAATATTTCTTTAAATTTACCGTAATTTTTAAATAGTAACAAAATATAGTTACATGATGTAAATTCATTACATAAAATCATATAAATATTTTTTGAAAATAATTAAATATAGGACATCTAATAGTTAATCTTTTTCTTCCCTCCCCCAAACTTAAATTTTTAAATATGAGATAATACAGGTGGAAGAAAAACTCTAAATATAAATCATACCTCAGCAATTTAGGTATTTTCATCATTCTGAAATTTTTGCAGGTCTTCTTAAAATTTCTACTTCACCTGGTCTATAATATTAGGAGCTTTCTACACATATAAATCATTAGAGAAATTGTTGGGTAATGAAATTTTGAAATAAGTAAAAATTAAAACATTAAACATATGCAATATTTCCTAACACAACCACAATACTAAACAAGGCAATTAAAATTAAAATGCAAAAATAAAAATCACATTACATTATAATTCATAAAATACTACTCAACATCTATTAAACTACACATGCAAATTTAACTATAACACTAACTTTATAACAAAAATTAAAAATCATCAAAGTACAACATAATAATAAAAGTGAAAGTCTAAATACACATAAACATCCAACATAAACATCCATTTCTATTACAAAAGATCACAGAAATAAAAGTACATATATAAGTACATCAATTACATTCAAATATAAAAATCCCACACTATGTCTTCATCTCCTTGATCAGCAGGTGGATCGGGTTGATACTGAGTATATCGCGGGCACTCAGGGAAAGTAACATCAGGCTCACCTCTGTAGTGTCGGGCTTGTGCTTCGTAATAAGCTACCTCAAAATTTGAATGCCTCTGACGGTACTCACTATCATAATCATGTCGACGTTCTAAACCTCCAATCCATTCATTTATTAACTTTGTACTATTTCGCTTCAAGGTCAACTCATTCATCAAGTCAGTTAGGGTAGGGGAACTAGAAGGTGGAAGGTCATAACTTGTAGAGGGGACATCTCTACTAGTAGAAGGCCCTAAACTCCTACTTCCAGTTCTCCATTTCTCATGGGATTCATAATTTTTCAAATTGGCTTTACTAATGGGTTTCGTAGGGTGAACCCATTCCTCATCTCTTTCAGCTTTCACTCCAGAAAGTCGGCAAAGTGCATAAATAAGGCCAGGATGTCCTAGACCTCCACTTGTTTCACTCCTTGTCGTACTCAATATACTCTTAAAAATAATTATCCCCACATTTATAGTTATATTATTCTGAATACATAAATTCAGAATAGCTCTATCTCTAGTTACCTCACCATCGTGATAAGTCGGTAACAGAGTAGAAGAAATAAAATAGTGCCACGCCTTAGAGGTGGCATTCAGCATAGAACCAGAAAAGTTCACCAGTTCTCTTTAATTAATCTTCCACGTTCCTTTCCCATCAGTGAGAAAGTTGATCACATCTTGCAAGGGGCCTTCCATAGTACTGAATGATTCATAGTGACAACTGTAAGAGTTGGGGACTTCGTAAAAGGTGTTAATTTGGGCGGCATTAAATTCAACAGGAAATCTCCACACTTGAATGATTCCATCTTCAGAATAGAATACATTGGCTTAGAATTACATCATAATATTTGTAACAGCTTTACTGGTGGTGTAACAGAAGTTTTCCCACCTCTGCTCAGCAATAACTCGTTCAATCTCTCCTTCCATACTTTCAAAAACACGATCTTGTATACACTTCTTTCCTTTAAATACAGACGTAAATCTTGATTGAACCTTTGCATTGATGAAGAGAGAGTTGTTGAACTCAATTCATCTCTTTTGACATGGAGTTATTTCAATCTAATCACAATTATAGAAAAATTCCAAAATTTACTTTAAATATGCAAATAATGGCTTCCAATATTAATTCTAAGAGTTCAACACTAAGATCCATGAATATCTTCCCAATATTTTCTTCACATTCTCAAATTTTTTGGATCACCTCAATGTGGAAGAAATCCATGGTGAAAATCAAATATTTTTAACTTGGAGTGAAGCTCTTACCTAGAGATGATCAAATCCAGTGTTAAAAAGCCTTGAAATTGCCTCCCAATCCAAGATCTCTCAAGCCCTAGGTCAAAAATTACGTTTTTAGGAGGAAGGGAATGATGAATAGTGGAGGTTGATTGCTCAAAATCACGGTTAAAGGTATTTTTTCACGATCTCGTCGTCGGCGGGGTTAATGGTGCCGTCGGCGCGCTCCATTAAAATTTAAACAGAAGTCTCTAGAAAAATCTGTCGTCAGCGGCGTCAAGGGTTCTAACCACTTAAGTTTGATGGTGACGTCGGCGGGCTCTATTGATTTTGGTTTAATTCCCAGATTTTTGTGATTTTGATCAATTTCAAGCCTTAACAAAAATCCTTTTAATCATTATAGACATAATTTTAAGTGACTAACTAATGTACTTATCACAAATAAACTTTCACAACACATCACATTTATATATAAATTCCAAGGGGTATAATATACGTTACATAACACACCTAAGTTTGGTATTTTCTCAACCTCAATGCATTAATTCAGCATCGCAATCCAAGCCATAACACTCAAAATGCTGAAAAAAAACATCCTATGCTTAGTCTCAACTATACAGAGAAATAAAAGCATAATTCTAAATACGATCAGGCCCAAAACCAACTTCACAATTATTGATCCAATATCAACTGGCGGTCCCCTTTGGATGCAATAATTCAAATTAGCACTTTCTTTAGAAACTTTACGATCTTCATTGTCGATAACAGTTTTGCATAAATGAAGAAGTGCCAGTAAAAAAGTGTCATTGTTTTGAAACGTGATTTAGGAGTGCTGTAGAAAAACTAACATACCTATTTTCTCTCATTTCTCAATCTTCAGTTTCATCTATTAAATATTGGTAAATTTCATTCATCAGGTTTCTTGTCGGGACGAAGTTGAAATAAAGGCAAATAGGTGGCAGACAGGAGAATTTTCAATCATGTATAATTCATTGATCCGTTCAGGAGTGAAAGTGATCCATCTACCTCGTACATAAATGACTTCCTAGTTGATTCCATGCAAATTTGTATAAAATTCTTTCACTATAAGAACAACCAAGGCGGTGGTAGTATAGCACAACACTTCCCATCTTCGTCGCACTATCAACTCTTCAATTGTCGTAGAGGGATTATTCAATCCTCGATATATGAATCCTCATTCTTTGATCAATCTTTTCTTCGTCAGTAACTTGTTGAAGATTCTCTACGCTTCCGCACTAATAAACTTTCACTGATGGAACACTCGTATTTTGGGATTATCAGGGGAATTAGTTGCCATAGGAATGAAATTGGTGGAGTTTCACATCGTTTTTGGGGAAAATATGACTTTGGGAATCAGATTTGGGAGTTTAAAAGTGTAACTCTCGCCTAAAAACCGCAAAAAACCACCATTCAAACTCCAGAAATTGTCATCTCGCCGGTCTCGCCATCGACGGGGTCAATGGCGCCATCAGCAAGCTTCTGTATTTATTTTGCCTGGACTCTCGGGAAAAACCTACTGTCGGTGACGTCAAGGGCGCCGTCGGCAACATCAAGGGCGCCGTCGGTGCCCAAGGCAAAAATTGTACAGTTTCGCTCTGATCCGAATGCATTCAAATTTTTCCTTATGGATCCAATTCTTATGATGATTCAAGGGTAAATAAGAGTAGTAGAGCTTAATACAACCACAAACTAATGCTAATTTCAAATAAAAACTACTATAATTGCAATAAAAGTAAAGATAATTATGGGTTGCCTCCCATAAAGCGCTTGGTATAACGTCGTCTGCCCGACCTATTCAGGTTGACTCATCATTTAAACATCTTTAAAATTTGGTCTTTTACCCTCAAAGTACATTTTTAATCTGTGTCCATTTACTTTAAATCTATTTTCAGTCTTCTGAACAGCTCTGTAAGTATAAACTCTAGTCACAGTAAAGGGTCCTAACCAATGAGACTTCAATTTCTAGGGAATAACATTAGCCTAGTGTTGTAAAGAAAAACTTCTTGTTTTGGTTCAAAGTTCTTTTGGTTAATCTTTTAATCATGCCATACTTTAATTTTATCTTGTAAATTTTGTTATTATCATAAGATTCATTTCTTAATTCTTTCAATTAATTTAATTGTAGCAATCTCTTCTTACCAGCATCTTTTAAATTATAATTAAATTCTTTAATCACCCAATATGCTTTATGCTCTAATTCCACTGGTAAGTGACAAGTCTTTCCAAAAATTAGTCTGTAAGGAGTCATTCCAATAGGAGTTTTATAAGCAGTCCTGTAAGCCCATAA
>NW_018218650.1:205998-207847 GCF_001263595.1 Phalaenopsis equestris
CGTCAGTGATAATCATTCTAGGCATTCCGTATCTAGTGAAAATATTTTTCATTGAAAATCTTGAAACACTTTTAGCATCACAACGAGGTAAATCTTGTGCTTCAATCCACTTAGAAACATAGTCTACTGCAATTAATATATCTAAGTTCCCAAATAAAGGAATAAATGATCCCATGAAATATAATCCCCAAACATCAAAGATCTCAACATCTAAAATGAAATTCAGAGGCATTTCATTTCTTCTAGATATATTGCCTACTCGTTGACATCGATCACAAGTTTTTATGTATCTATAAACATCTCTAAAGATAGTAAGCCAATAAAATCCAGCTTGTAAAATTTTATAAGCAGTTTTATCAATCCCAAAATGTCATCCAAATTTAGAATCATGGCATTTCTAAATGATCAGCTCAGTTTCTTCATAAGGTACACATCTTCTCATAATCAGATCCTTACATTGTTTATATAAATAAGGCTCATCCGAAAAATATGTTTTTGGATCATGAATGAATTTCCTTTATTTTTGCAATGTCAGCATAGGTGGCAAAATATCACTTATAATATAATTAATAATATCAGCATACCATGGTATTTTCCACTCATCAATATAATAAAATTGTTCATCAGGGAAACTGTCTGTAATTTCATTGCCAGTGTCAGAAAATTCATGATTTTCTAATCTTGACAAATGATCAGCAATTTGATTATAAGTTCCCTTTCTATCAATAACCAAAAGATTAAATTCTTGCATCAAAAGTATCCATCTAATCAACCTTGGGTTGTCATCCTTCTTTTGCATTAGATATTTAATAGCAGAGTGATCAGTGTGCACAACACATTTAGCTCCAATTAAGTAAGATCTAAATTTATCTGAAGCATACACAATGGTCGTTAACTCTTTTTCATTACGAGTTTTACTAGCGTAATATATAACTTTAAAAATCTTTTCATACCTTTGTCCTAGAACAGCTCCAATAGCATAATCACTAGCATCACACATCAGTTCAAATGGTTTCTCCCAGTTAGGTGAAACTATAATAGGGGTTGTGATTAGTTTTTTCCTTTAACAACTCAAAGGCATTTAAACATCTTTCAGTAATTTCAAATTTCTTGTCCTTTTCTAAAAATTGGCATAATTTTGGAAAAATCTTTAATAAAACGCCTGTAAAAACCAACATGTCCAAGAAAACTGCTAACCTCTCATACATCAGTAGGAGGTGTTAGTTTAGATATAACTTGAATTTTTGTAGGGTCTGCTTCCATACCATCTTTCAAAATTTTATGCCCTAATACAATTCCTTCTGCAACCATAAATTGACATTTCTCCCAATTCAGAACCAAATTAATTCTTTTACATAACTCTAAAACTTTTTCAAAATAATTTAAGCATGTGTTAAATGATGTTCCAAATACATAGAAATTATTCATAAATACTTCAAATCCATCATCAATTAACTTGCTAAATATAGACTTCATACATCTTTGGAATTTTGTATGTGCATTACATAATCCGAAAGGCATTCTTCAAAAAGCAAAAGTTCCAAAAGGACTAGTAAATGTTGTCTTTTCTTGATCCTCTAGAGCAATAGGAATTTGATGGTAACTGGTATATCTGGTATATCCTGGTATATCCATCTAAAAAATAAAAAATATTTGTGCACAGCAAGTCTATCTATTATTTGATCTAATAAGGGTAAAGGGAAGTTTCTTGGTGGCAGTGTTTAATTTTCTATAATCAATAGAAATACGCCACCCAGTAACTTGTCTGATAGGTATTAATTCATTATTTTCTTTTGTTTCAGCGGTCACTCCTCCTTTCTTAGGAACACAATGAATTGGACTTACCCAC
>NW_018218650.1:207947-208754 GCF_001263595.1 Phalaenopsis equestris
AAGGACTGATTCCCTTAATATCAGCTAAGGTCCAACCAAAAGCTTTCTTATATCTTTTCAATGTATCTAACAGCCTTTGCTCTTGCAAATCATTTAATTCTGAAGATATAATAATAGGTAATGTAGATGAGTCTCCCAGAAACACATACATCAAGTGGCTAGGCAATATTTTCAACTCAGGTTCAGGTGGTTTTATAATTGACGGAAATAAATTCTTATCAGTATTTTCCGTAATATCCAGCATCTCAAATCTTTCCTAAACATAATCTAATTCTTCATTTTCTAATTTGTCCAAAATAACTTCATCACTCTCTTCAAATTTTTCTTTCTCTTTAAAATGTTCTTTAAAATGTTCTTTCAATAGATGTTCACTAATTTCCATGCAGAAACATTCATTATCTCTTTCAACAATAGGGTATTTCATAGATTTTGCAATGTTAAAAGTCACTTCTTGATCGTTAACTCTCATCCTAAATTCTCCTTTGTGAACATCTATCATAGTTTTTCTAGTAGTTAAAAATGGTCTCCCTAAAATGATAAGTATTCCTTTATCTTCCTCCATATCTAAAATAGTGAAATCCATAGGAAAGATAAATTTATCAACTTTTACTAACACATCTTCTATAACTCCCTTAGGACATGTAACTGAACGATCCACTAACTTAAGAGTTACAGAAGTAGGTGAGACTTCACCTAATCCTAATCTTTTGAAAATTGATAAAGGCATAAGATTAATGTTGGCTCCCAAATCGCATAAAGCTCTTCCATAGAATTTTTCATTTATAGCTCACGGTATAGTAAAAATAC
>NW_018218650.1:208841-210763 GCF_001263595.1 Phalaenopsis equestris
TTGTTCAGAATATCTTTCATAAATTTCACAGAATTGGGCATTTGCCCTAAAGCTTCTGCGAAGGGAATATTCACCGTTAACTTCTTAAAAATTTCTAAAAATTTGGAAAATTTTTTATTTTGTTTGTGTTGCTTCAATCTTTGAGGAAACGGTGGTGGAGGTTTCTACACAGTAATCTTCATTGGTGTAAGTGGATATTCTAAATCTGGGTACTCATGATCCTTTTCTTTGTTAGTATCCACTTTCTCTTTTTCAGTTTCTATTTCTTTCTGTGCCCTTACTTCCAATTCTTTTCCACTTCATAATTGTATCGCTTTGAATTGTTCTTTTCCTTGATTTTTAAGATTTGGTTCTACAGTCCTCGGAAAAGTTTCTAATGTTCGGTTTCTAAGTGCAGTAGTTATATGCCCTAATTGGTTTTCAATATTCTTAATAGCAGTTCCTTGATTTTGTAATTGATTTCCTTGAATTTGTAACCCATGTTTAATATCAGCTCTTCCATAGACAACTTCTTCTCCTTAATTTGAGTGTTACTGTTAAATCTTGGAGGATAAGAAGATCTATAGTTAATATTTCCTTGGTTGGATGAATTTCCTAATGGGTTCAGTGGGTTGTTTGCCCATTGTTGATTTGTAGAAGAATTGTTGTTCCAATTAAAATTTGGATGATTCTTCCAACCTGGGTTATAATAGTTTGAATAAGGGTTGTTGGGTCAGTTAATAGCATTTAAAGTTTCATATGAAGGTTGAACATCCACAAATTGCCCAGATGAATTCTCTTCCACTATAGGAGGTGTTGGAGAATAATTCATCCCATAATGATCCAATTTCTTTGATGTTTCAGCAATCTGCGAAGCCAACATAGAAATTGCATCAGAATCATGAATACTAGCTACTCTTTTAGGATTTACCCTTTCAGAGAGCCATTGAAAATTATTGGTAGCCATCTCTTCTATTAATGAATAAGCCTCATCAAAAGGTTTTGACATTAACGAACCACCAGCCGCAGCATCTATAATCAATTTAAGTGATCCAACTAATCCGTTATAAAAATTTTGAATTATCAACCAATCTGATAATGAATGATGAGGGCACTTCCTAAGAAGATCTTTAAATCTCTCCCAAGCTTCATATATTGACTCTCTATCAATCTGATAGAACGATGTTATGTCATTTCTAAATTTAGCATTTTTGGATGGAGGGAAATATTTGGATAGAAATTTATGTGAAAGTTCTCCCCAAGTTCTAATAGATCCTAGTGCTAACAAATTTAACCACATCTTAGCCTTATCCCTCAGTTAAAAAAGGAAAAAGTCTAAATCTAACAGCATTGTTTGAGGCTCTGTCATATTTAAAAAGTAGCACACACTTCTAAAAAACTAGCGAGGTGTAAATTAGGATCTTCATTTGGTGTACCTCCAAATTAATTATTTTGTATCATTTGGATAGTAGTAGGTTTAAGCTCAAATGAATTAGCAGCTACATGAGGATTTTTGATAGATAAGTGAATTTTATCTGGTGTAGGATTTGCATAATTCTCGTAGGGGTCTAGGTTGGTGTTCATTCTCTATTCCTTGATTGTTCAGGTTGTTTTCCATTGTATCAGAATTTTTAGGTTCTCTTTTCAATCTTCTAATTTTCTAACAGTGTGTTCTAATTTCAAATCGTAGGGTATAAGATTTTCAGATCCAAATTTACGCATATAATTTGAAATCAGTGCACAGTAATATAATTAACTAAATATGAAAATAAGTTGCAATTCAAGTAAAAATTTTTTGATAATCATAATTCGTCCGTTACTCTAATTGTAATTTTTTTTTACTCACTCCCTGACAACGGTGCCAAGAACTTGACCGCAACTTTATATATGCTTAAAAATATAAGTATTTAATACTATTTAAAAGATTTATAATTCCTCAGCAA
>NW_018218650.1:210983-211192 GCF_001263595.1 Phalaenopsis equestris
ACTTATTTTTCACTAATAGGCAATAATAGGCAATTGAAATAAATATGTAATTTTAATAACTATTAAATAACTAATTATACTACTGTAAAGTTTGAATGTGATATTTAATATATAAGAAAGTATCATTCTCCTTGTCAAGAAATTATAGTGAATGGATAAAATGAATCAGTTCAATTTGTATTGTGCCAAATAAGAGCATACATATTCTT
>NW_018218650.1:211236-214527 GCF_001263595.1 Phalaenopsis equestris
TTATTTGCTGAATTTGCGGCTAGGCTGGGAGGATACCGGCTCTCACTTTGGCGCTCTCATGTTCTTCTCGCCTGAGGGCTAACATCTACACTTCACCAACTTCCAAGGGCTTTGACCTCCCTGAATCTTGGATGTAATCTTCACTTTAGTTGGAAAACTCAACATATTTTAACAAATCAATTGACCAGATTAAAAGTAAATTAAGATCAAAGTGAAAAGATCATCACAATTTCTTAAACATTTTCGTGGCTCAACCAATTCAAATCACCATTTCACAAATCTCAAGACTAGGATAAAGACAGAGAAAACTACTTACATCTCATGGGAAAAACACAACAAAACTCGGAATTCATATATAAAATCAAAGTCATACCAACTACAAAAATAAATAAACTTATCTCTAATTTCTCCCCAAGAAAACTCCTTGAAGTTCCTCTGAATCTCTTCTTTTCCTTACAACACACAGAATTCCTCTTCGAAGTGGCAAGGAGGAAGAAATCTCTCACTTTCCCTCCACTCTTACAATCTCTCCAAGAATTCCTCACAATTTAGACTCTCTACACTTGTTCTCTACACTTGTTTTAGACTCTCTACACTTGTTTCACACTTTAATTTTGAGTCTCTCCCCCCTAATTTCAGCTAAAGTCTTCTCTTTAAAGATGTGGATGAGCTTTCCCAAGAGTTGCCTAAACATCCCTTCAAAATTTGTCCTCATCCAAAGCCTAGTTAGACATAATCGCCGAGCTCGCCGTCATCGGCCTCAAGGGCGCCATCGGCGGACCTTCTTAATGAATTAATTCTGGAGTCTCGGGAAAATCTCTCCGTCGGCGGGGTCGATTTTCACTCCAAATTTGCTCCTTTTTGCATCTTTTTGCTCCAATGACCCCAATTCATCATTCCTGCAACAAAACATCAAAAATAGTAGAAAATAGGTATGAAAATCTCAACATATTTTCCTCTGGTCAGGTTTGCAGTTTTCTTTCAAGTTGATTCTATGCATACAAATTGAAGGACTGATTCCTTTAATATCAATAATTGTCCATCCAAAGGCTTTCTTAAAATTTTTTAAAATTTTCATGAGCTTTTCTTCTTCTTCGTTTGTTAACTTCGAGGAAATTATAACAGGTAAAGTAAAGGAATCTACTAAAAAGTCATATTTTAAAAGTTTAGGAAGTAATTTCAACTCAAGTTCTGAAAGTTTTTCAATAGATAGACAAAATGATTTATCTTTCTCTATTGTGTCCAAAATTTCAAAACTTTATTGAACATAACGTAAACCTTCTATAGAAAGGTTTATGCATTGATCTAATTCCTCTTCTTGCTTGTGTTCCAAATCATTTTCTCAAGATTTTTCTTCATAAGTAGTCTTGAAATGACATTTTCTCAGATATCTTATAACATCCATTTTATGGCATTCATCATCTTTACCTTTTGCAGGGTATTTCATTGATTTTGAAATGTTAAAAGTAAAAGTTTGATGATTGACACGCATTGTTAATTCTCCTTTTTGTACATCTATCATTGCTCTTCATGTGGCTAGGAAAGTTCTCCCCAAAATGATAGATATTTCTTTCTTTTCCTCCATATCTAGCACAATGAAATCAACAGGAAAGATAAATTGATCCACTTTCACTAGGACATCTTCTATAACTCCTTTAGGATAGGTTATTGAATGATCTACTAACTACAGAGTTATAGTAGTAAGGGTTCTTTCTCCTAATCCCATTCTTTTAAATATTGATAATGACATAAGGTTAATGCTTGCACCTAAATAACATAAAGCTTTCTCATAAAATCTATATCCTATTCCACATGGAATTGTAAAGCTACCAAGATCTTTAAGCTTTTGAGGAAGTTTCTTCTAACTTATAGCACTGCACTCCTCAATAAGTACAACAGTCTCATGATCTCTAAACTTCCTCTTTATGTTAGAACTTCCTTTTTTATTTGAGAATATCCTTCATAAACTTTGCATAGCCTGACATTTGTTCTAAGGCTTCATTAAAAGGAAGATTGATTGTATGCTTCTTAAATATTTTCATAAATTTTGAAAATTGCTTATTCAACTTTTGTTGTCGAAGTCTCTGAGGAAATGGAGGTGGTGGTTTTTCTAAATCAATTTTCAATGGAGAAATAGGTCTTTCAGAATCTTCTGAAGCATCCTGTTTTGATTCTTCAATTTCTTCTCTCTCTACTTCAATCACTTTTAGAATCCTACCTTCTGACTCTCTTCTGCTTCTAAGTTGTATGGCTTTAACTTGCTCTTTATTCTAGTCTTTTGGATTTGATTCAGTATTACTAAGAAGTGTTCCTTGGGATATATTACTTAAATTTTGTATTACTGTTGATTCCTGGAGGGTAAGTAGATCTATATTCATTATTCACTTAGTTGTTCCAGTTTCCCAATAGTTTTACTTGGTTGTTCCACCATTGCCGATTATTACCACCCAAATTGTTATTCCAGTTAAAATTGGGATGGTTCTTCCACCTTAGGTTATAATAATTGGAATATGGTTTATTTTGCTTATTAATTATGGCATTCAAAGTTTCTAATGATGCTTGAGAATCTACCATTTGGCCTAATGAATTCTCAACAATCATGGAAATTGGTTGAGCAAAATTCATTCCAAATTGGTCTAACTTCCTTGAAATTGCAACAACTTCATTTGCTAACATAGTAAATGCATCAGTTTCATGAATATTGGCTTCTTTCTTTGGATTTACCCTCTCAGAAGGCCATTAAAAATTAATGGTAGTCATCTCTTCAAATAAAGCTTAAGTGTCATGAAATGGTTTCGACATCAATGAACCACCAACAACAGCATCGATAAAGCATCGATAATAACCAATTAATCCATTATAAAAGGTTTGAATTATTAACCAATCGGTATAGCATGGTGTGTACACTTTCTTAAGAGTTCTTTAAATAGTACTTATGCTTCATAAATAGATTCCCCTTCAAATTGATTAAAAGATGTAATATCATTTCTATGCTTCACAGTTTTTTATGGTGTAAAATATTTAGCAAGGAATTTTTGTGCTAAATCACCCTAAGTTCTGGTAGATCCAGGTGCTAATGAATTCAACCACATCTGAGCTTTATCCCTCAGTGAGAAAGAAAATAACCTAAGTCTTATGGTATCATCTGAAACACCATCGTATTTAAATGCAGCACATAATTCTATAAAATTGGTAAGATTTAAATTTGGATCTTTACTTGGTCATCCTCCAAACTCATTATTTGATACCATTTGGATAATAGAAGGTTTAAGCTCAAATGAATTAGCCACT
>NW_018218650.1:214652-215487 GCF_001263595.1 Phalaenopsis equestris
AATTTTTTTGGATTTTTCAAGATTTTTAATTTTTTTGGTTTTTCTAATTTTTCTAATAGTTCTTTCGAATTCAGAATCGTAGGCACTATTCCTTCAGAACTTGAACTATGCATATACTAACATAAAATAAAATAAATTAAAACAAAACATACAAAATAAGATGCAATATTTAAAGTTTAAATAATAATTTCTAAAAATAGAATAATTTCTAAAAATAGAAATAAATAGAAATTTACTTAGTTTTCTTCCCCGGCAGTGGCGCCAAAAAATTGATCCTTGGATACCTAATGCTTATG
The DNA here is from genome assembly GCF_001263595.1 of Phalaenopsis equestris. NCBI lineage: Eukaryota > Viridiplantae > Streptophyta > Magnoliopsida > Asparagales > Orchidaceae > Phalaenopsis > Phalaenopsis equestris. The sequence goes on from NW_018218650.1 coordinate 214,949, forward strand.
CATAGCATAACAATAGTTGGGATGGTATTTTTCACTTATATTTCCTTATTTTGCAACAAAACCAAAAACTTGATCCTGAAGAAAAATAAGAATTTAACTTTTTAATTTATATATATTTATATTGGGATACTAGCAAGTATACATATTGTTATCAATTAATATACGACTTTTTGATTAAGACCTCAATAACGAACCCACAGAGAAGATTATGAAATATCCACTTTTTAGAAAGTTTTTATATTTTTAAAAAGATAATTACTTAAACTAAAAAAATAATTTTGTAGGAATTTAAAATTAAAATATTTTTGGTATATTTTTTTTAATATTTTGACGAAATAATAAAAAGATAACTAAAGTTTTTGTAGAAGAAAAGTATTTAATATGAAAATATTAATATGAAAAAAGTACTTAATATGAAAATATCTTTCTTCTTATCCCAAATCAGCGTTAAGTATAAGAATTCTATTGTGCAAGTATGCAAATTGTGTTATGCCAAATAGGAGCAATTATATTCTTTACCCTTACTAGAGATGCTATAA
>NW_018218650.1:215534-237122 GCF_001263595.1 Phalaenopsis equestris
TCAATGAATATTTCCCTATTTATTTGCACTCAATCATATAAACTACATTCTCATTCATACAACCTCATGTGATTCTTTCCAATTGTTGACTAAGACAATCCCAGCTCGGTTCTTACATGTTCTCACAACAAATTTTAACATCTGGATTGGTCAAATCAAGAAGTAAATGATGTGCATGGATTTAAATCATCACAACTTCTTCCAACATCAAAGATCAATACCCTGCACAACTTCCATCCAAAACTTAATTACTTATCATTTTAAGAAGAAAGATAAAGAAAACTACTCAGAATCAATGGGAAAAACAAAACCACACATTAGTTTAAAAGAAGAAATTATTGTCAAACCAACAACAAGTTTCAATTAAAACCAAAAGTAGTCTAAAACAAAAAGATAAAAATTTATCTCAAGTCCTCCACCAAACTCTTGAAGTTTCTTTGAACATCTTCTCTTTTAGAATCACTCAAAACAAAATAACAAAAAGGATAAAGTAAATAAAAAATTGTTCCTAAAAATCTCTCCAAACTAACTCCCTAGAAAAGAACTTTCAAAACTTGCCAATATTTTCAGAACTCTTTTCTGAGTCATTTCTTCTTTCTTTTATAGTTTTCCAAGAGGTGTCTTGGGATCTCCTCAAAATGTGTCTTGATTCAATATATTTTCCCAAGAGATGCATCCTTTCATGATAATTTTTGTCCATGGTGGTTACAACCACCTATTAAGTGAATGGGTGCCTCAAAAATTTCTTCAAAATTCATGAAAATCAATTTTACTCATCTAGTAACTGCCACTGGTGCTTAAGCGCGGGGTCTCGGCGCTTAGGCGCAGTCTTCTCTGTTTAACCGGTGCATAAGCATCAGATCTGACACTTAGGTGCCAAAACTCTTTTGCACAATTTTTAACTTTTTTGCTCCAAATTTGATCTTTTTTCACTCTTTTAAGCATTTTTTTCAATTTTTACTTGTATCTACAAGAAAAATACAAAAATATCTTCCATTAAAGCACAATATCTCAAAAATAGGTATAAAAATGTGTCTAAAAATATTATATATTTTTGGTATATCAATCAACTAAACCTTACTATGCTTTGTGGGCTTATAGGACTGCATACAAAACTCTTATAGGAATGTTCCCATATAGACTAAAATTTGGGAAAGCGTGTCACTTACCAGTTAAACTTGAGCATAACGTATATTGGGTTATTAAAGTGTTTAATTATAAATTTAAATATGTTGATGAATAAAGGTTATTGGAATTAAATGAGCTTGAAGGGATAATGAATGAATCTTATGAAAGTGCTATGATTTACAAAGAAACAATGAAGATGTAGCATTGATTTACAAAGAAACGATGAAGATGTAGCATGATCGGAGGATTCTTACTAAAAAATTTTAGCCAAGGCATCAAGTTTTGCTTTATAATACAAGGTTAAGATTATTTTCAGACAAACTTAAGTCTAGGTCGATGGGGTCAATTGTTGTGAGGAAAGTTTATCCTTATGGAGCTGTGGATATCAAAGATCCTAAAACTGATAAAATATTCAAAGTAAATGATCATCGGCTTAAATCCAACTTTTTTAGGTGACCAAGTTAGATTAAATGATTTTCTATGTTGGGTCAACCAAAATAAGCACGAGTTACGTCGGGCTGACGATGTTAAACCAAGCGCTCTATGGGAGGCACCCCCCAGTTATTTTTCACCCCACAGTTATATTTGTGTTTTTTTTGTTTTTTTTTTTTTGTGTGTGATTTAGAAAATTCTGGTAGTATTTTGACCATATAATGAGTTAGTGATTATTCTAAGATCTTTAAAAGATGACTTAGACAAGTAGAACAAATGTTTAGACGTTAAGTTGACCTGTGCTAAATTGGGCACTGACACTTAAGCGCGACAGTTAAAGAACATGTGCTAAATTTGGTTTCTAGAAGTTTAAACTGTGAATTGGTTAACTTGAATGTGGAAGACAGTTCTAGGACATACCAAGGAGTTTTATGCGGGTTTAGAGCCTATAAATAGAAGGGTATGAGAAGAAATCTCACAACACCTCCATTTAATCCTAAATTTTAAGTAAAAAGAGAGGTGTTTTGTAAAATGTCATCTTAGGAAAGTGATTTAAAGAAGAAGGAGGAAGTAAGGAGAAATAATTTTGTTAGTTAGGGTGCAAAAGAGATGCATGATGATTTCCTAGCCTTTAGTATCAAAGGAATAGTTGATAATATTACTAAAATTGAGGCTAGCGTGGCTTCAATTAAAGCAAAAGTGAGGAAGTTATCGCACATCTGGATCATATGGGATGACAACTTAAGATGCAGTTTAGCCATACCAATTTATACAAGAAACAGAGAAGGCAATGTATCTAAAGAACGAGTGGATTGAAGAAGATTCAACTAGAGTTATTAATCATCGTCCATTCTTCCATATATAAATTCCAAATGCTTAAGGGTAGACTAACGATAGGCTAGAATTTGTGCCATCAAGTAGAGAGTGGAATTAAGTTTGTGATTTAGTGTTTAACTATTTATTGTTTGTTAACGTTAAAGGTTTTAATGTGTGTTTTAAGTTATTAAAAATCTAGTATTATTTTTAGGAATTTTCTCATCCAAGACTAATTAGATTGAGAATTTATGTATTTGAAAACGTTTGTAATGGTTTTTGAATTAGTAAAAGTGTTTTGTTTGTGTGAAATTTTATGTTATTTAGTGTTGAATCAAATTAGTTAAGATTGTTGAATCTTTAGTAAGAGAAGAGATAAGAGGAGAGGAAATAGTTATTACAGTGTTTTGAGGCAATATAGGGTTAGTTAACTTAGGCTAGACATGCATTTCACTTAAATAAAAAAAAATCAAAATTTGTGCCTAAATAGAGAGACAGGCACCTAAGTGCTAGACCATTCACGCTTAAGTATTGGTTCACGAAATCCAGTTCGTGAACAGTTTTAAAAAAAAATTTGGTCTAAAAACACCATTAATGAACCTCGACTTCATCTCTTACCTTTTGTTTTTGTAATTTGGAGAGCTAGGGCATCATCTTTAATGAAAATTTCTTGGTGGTTTCAAACCAAATTTGCTAGATTTAATCTTCTTGAGGTAAGGCTTCACCACAATGCAAAACTTTTTTATTCTCACCATGTATTTTGAACACATTTATGAGCTACATGAAAATCACTATTCATGATGAAAATTTGAAAAAAAATTTATGGAAAATGCATAGATTTGTTAGTTTAAGTTCCTAGGAGTTTAGTTTAGTGATTTGGAGTTGAATTTGGAATTTATTTTAAATTTTATACATTTTTTTAGAAAATGACACCAAGAATGAAGAGAAACAAGGGGCAGGCTCCATTCGACTCAAGTAAATTTGTCAGTTTGAGAGCTCAAGATCGATATAGTGATGCACTGAATTTGAGGAAATTGATTTCTCAACAATGCTTTAAAATTTTAGGAGTTGTTGAAGATTTGATTTTCGCCGTCAGTGGGAGCGGTTCTATTATTTTTCTGTTGTCACAGTGATTTCTGTTGTACGAGAGTTCTATGCAAATCTCCCTAAAGTTGATGAAGGAGTCATGGTGAGGGGAAAGACTGTACGTTTTTCACCTGAGATAATTAATCAATTTTATCAATCGCCCCATAGCACTTAGTGTTTTTACTCAAACTATAGTCCTACTGAGGAGGAGATAGATAAGATTATTTCATCTTTGACTGCTAGGAGAGGGTCATGGAAGATTACAAATGAAAGAAGAGTAAAATTTTCTACTTCAAAGTTGGATGTTACTGCAAAGACATGATATTACTTTATTTATGCCCGTCTAATGCCTACAAATCATTTGAATGAAGTGACTCGAGATTGAGCAACCTTAAACTATTGCATTTAGCAGATTAAGCCTATTGATATTGAAGCTTTGATTCATGGAGTTATTACATGTTTAGCCATTACTGCTACTACTGCAAGTTTGGGATTGACATCCTTGATATTTTATTTATGTGAGCAGGTTGGAGTTAGATTTGATAGTTGGGAGGAGATTTTACAGCCCTAAAGTCCATTACCAGCATGAATTTGAATTCTTATTCACATCATTCTGTTTTTGGCTGAAAGGGTGGATTCTTAAATAGTTTTGTTGCCTCGACTTTGCTAGCTTCTACTTCACATGCCTTGACATCACAAGGTCAAACTTCTGGATCTGGTTCTCAGTCACAGATATTACAGAGGATTTTGGACAATGTCAATCATATTGTGGATTAGGTATCAAACTTAGAACATTTTGTTAAGCATATAGATGGGTATATGAAGAGACGTAGTGATTATGAGGATGAATACAACATAGCTACTGAGTATCTAAATAGAGGTAATCGGGATGAAGTACTTCCTCAGTACCCTAAATATCCGCCATATGAGCCTGGAGCTGTTTGGCGTACTAACAATAGTGATGAAGAAGAGAATGATGATTATTTTAGATATTTAGTTTTATTTTATGTTTTTAGTTTATGTGTTGTTATGAACTGCTGTTAGTATTAGTATTTTGTACATTTTGTTATGTTTTTAGTTGTTATTGTAGAGACTATTAGTTTTTGTTATGTTGTGTTTAGTTTCGTACACCTATTGTGATGTATTTTTGTTTAGTGAGTAGTTATTATGTGTGGTAGTAATTGTTTTAATTGTGTTGTTGTATTTAGTTAGTGTTTGTTGAACTTAATTCTAGAATCCTATGAAGGTTTAGAATTTAGCTAACTTGTCACTTAAAGCGGAATGTTTGAAATTTTCAATTTACTACCAATTATTTTTCTTTATGTCACTGTCATGTATGTTTGTTAGTGAATTTTTTTACTTTTATATTATGCTCCACTTCATAGAAGTTTGATGAATCTATGTATTTTAAGTAAATTAAAATTTGATCAATTAAATTCTTACCCCTGTTTTTAATTTTTGTACTTGCATATTTAGGATATGAAAATTCCTGCAAGCATGTTATAATTAGTCTTCATTCAATTAGTCATAATTAGTCTTCATTCATGCTTATTTATATATGATGCTAAAATATTTTATTTTTATTAAAAGTTTAAGTTTTGGGGAGGGATGAAAATTTTTCCTAAAGAACTTAAAAATTTATTTGTGCTCAAATGTATTTCAAACAAATTTTATTTTGATCTTAAAAAAAATGATTATGTATATGAAGTTATTTTAGGAAAGTAAAATTTTGAATATAGAAATGAGTAAAAGAATTTAGTTAAAATTTATAGTAATGTAGAAAAACTTAAAGTTAAAAATTTTTAGTGTGGAAAATGCTAATTACAGTGTAATTATCTTTAGTAGGAAAATATGTACTTTTGAAAAATTTAGAAATTTAGACCTTTAGTTTTCAAAACTTAAATTTCTTTTATGGAAATTAATTTTCAAAACTATTTTTATGTTTTTAAGTGAAAGAAAAATATCAACTCTTTACTTTAGGAAAGGAAAAGTGGGATTCAAAATCATGAAAGGTCTATCTAGATATAGTATTCTCTGCCTGAAAAAGAAAAGAAATAGAAAAAGAAAAGAAAAAAAATGATAAGAAAAAGACAAAAATAAGAAAGAAAAAGAAAATTTGAAAAAGGGAGGAGAAGCTTGAGGATTAGTTCCTGTTCAAAAATTGGTTCCACATCTAATCTTTTTAAAGTATAAAACTTGAGAAATTATAAAGCTTAAGGATAAAATATAGTGAGTAAAATTATGCATAAAAAAATTTTTAAGTGGAGATGATAAATTGCCTAAACTCTATATTTGGGAAATTTACAATATTTATGAATTAGATAGGAACTCATATTTTCATATTTCTTATCATTAAAATTTTCTAAACATTAAGTTGATTTAATTTACTATTTTTTTTTTAAATTGGACTACTATATTTCTACATCAAAATTTTGTTAACTCCTAAAGATACTCATATACATCATCTACTTATATTGGTATTTTAAAGATTGAAGGGTCACTTGAGGACAAGTAACATCTTAAGTTTGGGGGATTTTGATACACATAAAATATATAGTATTTTTATACATATTTTTAAACTTATTTTTTAGATATTGTGCTTTAATGAAGGGTTTTTGTTTTTTTTTCTTTCAGGTACAATCAAATGGATGAAAAAAGCTAAAAGGAGTGAAAAAGGGTCAAATTTGGAACAAAAATGAAGAAAGGTGCAAGAAAATGAACAGGGATGCCAAAGAGCTCGGAATTGGCACCTAAGCGCTAGAGGAGCAGCGCCTAAGCCCCAGCTACCCCACGCTTAAGCGCCAGAAGTGGTTATTAAATGAATTATTTAATTTGAACAGATTTTTTAAAAGGTGTTTGACACGTCTAAAAATTTCCTACTTTTTCATATATATATATATATTTTATGCTCAATTTTAATGTTTTTTAATGATATTACACTTTAAAGGAAGGTATTTTGCATATTTTTTGTTTTAAGTACAAGAAATAAAGTTTTGGAGAAAATGAAGCAAAAATAACGGAATTTATAGTAAAAAACAAGCTAGAAAAAAATTCTGACTTGGCACATTTTGATATGTCTTTATGTGCTTAATCTACTTTACATTTTGCTCATGTTTTGAATGAAATTATACTTTAAGGAAAGCTTGTTTTCATGCTTATTTTGTAGGTATATCTGTTAAGAGCGAAACACGATTGAAATAGAGCCCAACCGAGCTAAAACAATACCAAACGAAGCAAAATGGTGGAGCTATTACAAAGTGGAGCATGATGCGCCAAACCGGCTCATGATGCACCAAAATCCAGAGAACTGGCACATGATGCGAGAAAATTGACGCATGATGCGATGTGCCAGAGACAACTTTTTGATGATTAAGGCGATTTAGGACAAATTTTGGACGAATTTTCAAAGGGAAACTTGTTATAAACACCCCTTGGAGTGATTCAATGTATCTAGACACTTTTGAATGTACTTTTAAGAAGGGACGTGTCTCTTAGATCAATGGACATGTCTTTTAAATTAGAAAGAGTTGACTTTTGGATAGAATTTTATAGGGAATTTTGATTTTTTTTGGAGGGAGGTAGCCTTTTATAAAATGGAGGGAAGTTTGGGGCTGTAAGAGGAGTTTTGGGGGGTAGCGTGTGTGTGTGTGTGTGAGTGGTGTGAGAGTGAGAAGAAGGAAGGGGGAGAGAGAGAGAGAGAGAGAGAGAGAGAGAGATATTCAAGGGCTTGAAGATTTTCTTCAAGGATTGTAAGAGGAGAGAGAAAGTGAGAGATTTCTTCTTCATTATATTTCTAAGAGAAAATTGAGAGGGCTTGTAAGGAGAGAAAGGATTGAAGAGAACATCTAGGGATTTGCTTGGGAAGGATTGTGAGATAAGTTGTGTTCTTTTATTGCTTTGTTTTGTAAACTTTTTTTTAATAATGAAATCCATGTTTTGTTCTATCTCTCATGAATTCTGAGTAGTCTTCTTTATCCTTCACCCTAAATTGGGTATTGGTTTGTCCCTACATTGAGATATGGTTTTGTAAAGAATTATTTTTTTATACGGTTTTAAATGTCAAAATTTTGTGATGATTTAAACTTTGATCTTCATTTCTTCATTTACTTTCATTTACTTTTTGATTTGGCCAATTGAAATGTTAATACGTTTTGAGAAACATATGTTTTAAAAGGGCTTTGATTTCTACAACATAGTAAGAATCACATTTTATTCCATGGGAGAGGATTTCATCCATGAAGTTTAGTGCAAATACATAGGGAAAAATACTTTAATGGATACAAAATTGGAGATTTTAATGAGACAAATTAAAATCCCCAATTTTGGTTGATTTGATTGGAAACTAATGCGAGATTGTTAGCCCTCAAGTGAGGGAGTAGTGGGAGCTCTAGAGTGGCAATCGGTATCCTCCCAGCCTAAGCACGGAATTAGGGATCAAACTCTGGATTAGTCAATGTTCTTTATGCACTTGGAAAAGGGTGAAGAATAGGATTGCTCTTATTTGGCACAAAATTTTTTTATATATTTTTAAATGATTTTAGTTTATTCATAATCCATTAACTCATTGTAAAGGGGAAAGATGCCTTCTTAAATTTGAACTCTTCGTCACAAAACTTTATCTAATCTTAGTAAATTTAACTTTGAAGTTTAGAAATTAGTTTAATTAACTTAGTTTTTTTAGTTACATTTCTGTTAGCATTAATTAAACCCTTTTTAACTTAACTTTCTTACTTTAATTTTTATAGTATGAATTTTGTGAATTATGTTATTGACCAAAGAAAAATAAGTTGAGATTTTCATACCTATTTTACACTGATTTTGATGATATTGCACTTTAAAGAAAGGTATTTTTGATGTTTTGTTGCAGGTATGTTGAATTATGGTCATAGGAGCAAAAAGATGCAAAAAGGAGTGAATTTAGAGCAAAAATGACCAAAATATAAAGATTAGACATTGGGCAACGATGGCGCCATCGACGCCGCCAACGGCGCGCGCAATCGACGTCGCCGATGATGGGTTTTTATCAAGAATCCAAAATTAAATACTATAGAAGGCCGCCGATGTCGCTATCGAGTCTGCCGACGGCGAGAACAACGGTTCTCTCAATAGATGCATTGCATGTGGATGGTGGATGATTTTTTAAGGGACGCTTAGGCAACACTTGAAACACTTCTACAACTTTAAGAGAAACATTTTTTAGGCTGAAAAGGGGGAGTCCAGAGAGTCCGGAGAGTCCAGGAAGTCCAGAGAAGTGTAATTTAGGGTTAGATATTGTGAGGAATTCTTCGAGAGGTTGTAAGAGTGCAAGGAAAGTGAGAGATTTCTTCCTCCTTGCCGCTTTAAAGAAGAATTCTGTGTGCTGTAAAGAAAGGAAGAGATTCAGAGGAACTTTGAGGAGTTTTTTTGGACTTTGGGAGTAATTCAGGATAAGTTGTATTTACTTATTGTAGTTTGTATGACTTTGCTTTTATATATGAAATCAAAGTTTTGTCGTATCTTCTCGTATCTTCTCCATGAGTTCTGACCATGAGTTCTGAGTAGTTTTCTCTGTCTTGAGATTTTGTAAAATTGTGATTTGAATTGGATATGCCATGAGAATGTTAAAGAAGTTGTGATGATTTTTTCACTTTAATCTTAATTTACCTTCAATTTGGCCAATTGATTTGTTAAAATATGATGAGTTTTACAACTAAAGTGAGCATTACATCCAAGATTTAGGGAGGTCAAAGTCCTTAAAAGTTGGGTGCAAATAAATAGGAAAATAAAAATTATCGGGCGTAAAATTGGAGATTTTAGGGTGACAGACTAAAATCCTCAATTCAGTCCTATCGTTTGGGTGCGGAAGTGTAGATGTTAGGCGATGGGAATGTGGGAGCTCCAAGGTGAGAGCCGGTATCCTCCCAACCTAGCCGCAAATTCAGTAAACAAGCATCCAAGCATAAGATTAGTCAATGTTCTTTATGCTTGGTTCAAAGGGTAAAGAATAGGTATGCTCCCATTTTGCACAATATAATTTGAACCGATTCAATTTATCCATTCACTTAAATTTCTTGACAAGGAGAAGGATGTCTTCTTATATATTGAGCTTCACATTAGAAACTTTATTAGTAGAATTAGTTGATTGAGAGTTTATTAAAATTATATTTTTATTTTAATTGTCTATTAGTGACAAATATGCAATTTGAACTATGTTGTTGTGATTAAGTATTGATTTTCTAAATCTTAAGTTCGTACCCTCTAATATTACTCCCTGTGGGATTAATATCCAGGACTCCATTAGAGCACTATATTACTTGAGCGATACGAATACTTGCGTTGATCATTGATAAGTGTGACATTACAATTATTGAATATTCTATACACATCTTTATCAAATCTATTACTGTTGTCAATTTTTTGGCACTGTTGTCAAGTTTTTGGCACCGTTGTCGGGGATTTAAATCTTATAACAGTAGTATCAAATTCTAATATTTTTTAGCATATATAAAGTTGTTGTCAAGCTTTTGGCGCCCTTGCCGAGGAGTAAAAATTAAATTTTAAAAGAAAATCATAATTATAGTAACAAACAAATTAGGACTATTAGAAAACTTTTCCTTGAATTGTAACTTATTTTCATATTTAGTTAACTATTTTTCTATGTATTAATTTTAATTTTATGCATAATTTTAGACCTGAAAATCTTATACCCTACGATTCGGAATTAGAACGCATTGTTAGGAGATATATAAAACTAAAAAAAGAACCTAGAAATCCTAACACATTGGAAAATAATGTGAAAAATCATGGAATAGAAAATGAACATCAACCGAGACCTCTACGAGATTATGCAAATCCTACAGCAGATGAAATTCACTTATCTATCCAAAATCCTGATGTAGCTACTAATTCATTTGAGCTCAAACCTGCTATTATCAAATGATACAAAACAATCAATTCGGAGGTACACCAAATGAGGATCCTAATTTACACCTCGCTTGTTTTTTAGAACTTTATGTTACCTTTAAATATGAAAAAGTTTCAAACGATGCTATTAGACTTAGACTTTTTCCTTTTTCACTTAGGGATAAGGCTAAGATGTGGTTAAATTTGTTAGCACTTGGATCTATTAGAACTTGGGGACAATATTCACAGAAATTTCTATCCAAATGTTTCCCTCCATCCAAAACTGCTAAACTTAGAAATGACATAACATCATTTTGTTAAATTGATAGAGAGTCAATATATGAAGCTTGGGAGAGATTTAAAGTTCTTCTTAGGAAGTACCCACATCATTCGTTACTAGATTGGTTGATAATTCAAACTTTTTACAATGGATTAGTGAGATCTCTTAGATCGATCATAGATGTTGCGGTTCATGGTTCTTTAATGTCAAAACCTTTTGATGAGGCTTATTCGTTAATAGAAGAGATATCTACCAACTCTACCAACAATTTTAAATGGCACTCTGAAAGGATAAATCCTAAAAGAGTAGCTAGCATCCACGATTCTGATGTAATATCTATAATATCTATGTTAGCTTCGTTAGCTTCGCAGATTGCTGCAATATCAAAGAAATTAGATCATTATAGAATAAATTATTCTCCAACACCTACTTTGATGGAAGATAATTCATCTGGGCATTTTGTGGATTTTCAACCTTATTATGAGACTCTAAATGCTATTAACAATAGACCCAATAATCCTTATTTGAACTATTATGGCCCAGGAGGAGTGATCCTAACTTTAATTTTAATAACAATTCTTCTACAAATCAATAATGGGCAAACAACACAGTAAACCCATTGAAAAATTCACCCAACCAAGGAAATGTTAATTATAGACCTTCTTATCCTCCAGGATTTAACAGTAACACTCAATTTAAAGAAAAGAAGTTGTCTATGAAAGTGCTGATACTGAACATGGGTCAACAATTACAAAATCAAGGAAATAAATTAAAAATTCAAGAAACCAGCTACAAAATCAAGGAAATGCTAACAAGGATATTGAAAACCAGTTAGGGCATATCGCTACTGCGCTTAGTATTTGAACATTGGGAACTTTTCCTAGTACTGTGGAATTAAATCCTAAAGGTCAAGGAAAAGAACAAATATAAGCGATACAATTACGAAGTGGAAAAGAATTGGAAACAAGATTGCAGAAAGAAACGGAAACTGAAAAAGAGAAAGTGGATTCAGAAAAAGAAAAGGATCTCGAATACCTAGATTTAGAAAATCCACTTATACCAATGAAAATTACTGTGGAAAAACCTCCACCAGCATTTCCTCAAAGATTGAAACAACACAAAAAGGATAAATAATTTTCCATGTTTATAGAAATTCTTAAGAAATTAACAGTAAATATTCCTTTCGTAGAAGCTTTAGAGCAAATGCCCAATTATGTGAAATTTATGAAAGATATTTTAAACAAGAAGAGGAAGTTCGCTGATAATGAGACTGTTGCACTTAGTGAAGATTGTAGTGCAATTTTACAAGCTAGATTTTTTTGGCCTATTCACTTTAGAGATGTTTACAGGTACATAAAAACTTGTGATCGATCCCAACGAGTAGACAATATATCTAAGAGAAATGAAATTCCTCTGAATTTCATGTTAGAAGCTGAGATCTTTGATGTTTGGGGATTGGATTTCATGGGACCAATTATTTCTTCATCTGGGAACTTATACATATTAGTTGCAGTAGACTACGTTTCAAAGTGGATTGAAGCAGAAGCTTTACCTCGTTGTGACGCTAAAAGTGTTTCAAGATTTTAATGAAAAACATTTTCACTAGATACAGAATGTCGAGAGTGATTATCACTAACGGAGGATCCATGGAAAAGGCTGTAAACTCTAGTACAGTAGATTGGTCTGCTAGACTAGAAACTGCATTATGAGCTTACAAGATTGCTTATAAAACTCCTATTGGAATGACTCCTTACAGGCTAATTTTTGGAAAAACTTGTCACTTACTAGTAGAATTGGAGCATAAAGCATATTGGGTGATTAAAGAATTCAGTTATAATTTGAAAGATGCTGGTGAGAAGAGATTGTTACAAATGTATGAATTGAAAGAATTAAGAAATGAATCTTATGATAACTACAGAATTTATAAAAAGAAACTAAAGTTATGGCATGATTGGAAGTTTAACCAGAAGAACTTTGAACCAGGACAAGAAGTTTTGCTTTACAATACAAGGCTGAAGTTATTCCCTGGGAAATTTAAGTCTCATTGGTTAGGACCCTTTACTGTGACTCGAGTTTATACTTATGGAGCTGTTGAAATTGAAGATCAAAAAACTGGGGATAGATTTAAAGTAAATGGACATAGATTAAAGCCGTATTTTGAGGGTAAAAGACCAAATTTTAAATAGATTTTAAAGGTCAATCAACCTGAATAATATTTGAATAGGTCGGGCTGACGACATTAAACCTAGCACTTTATGGGAGGTAACCCATAGTCATCCTTATTTTTATTGTGATTATAGTATTTTTGTTTGAAACTATCATTACTTTGTGGTAGTACTATCATTACTTTGTGGTAGACTCTACTACTCATATGTACCCTTGAATCATCATAAAAATTGGATCCATAGAGAAAATTGGAACGCATTCGGACCAAATCGAAACTGTGAAATTTTTGCCTTGTGCACTGACGGCGGGCTCGACGCCGCCGACGACGGGATTTTTTTGAGAGCTCAGACAATTAACTCTAAAGGCTGCCGACAGCGCCATCGACGCCGCAGACGACGAGTAAGGCAGGATGACGGTTTCTAAAGTTTGAAATGATGATTTTTGGCAATTTTAGGCGAGATTTACTCCCTATAAAACTTCTAAATTCAATTCTTAAATTTGTATTACCCCAAAAATGAAGCGAAACTCCACCAAATTCATCCCTAAGGCTTCTAATTCCACTAAAAACCTTAGATTTTGAGTGTTCAACCGGAAAAAGTTCCTTAGTTCTAAGGCGCAACGAATCTTCAACAAAGCGCAGACAAAGAAGAGGACTCTACTGAAGAATTCTCATACCAACCCTTCTATAACCTCTTCGTTCATGTTCAATTGATGGGTGATGTCAGGGGAGAAATAAGTACTGAATCGGAGGAGGAGTAGATTTACTTTACTACCTATATGTCTATATCTATATGTCTATATGTACCTATATGTCTATATGTGTGATTTGATTTGAACTTATGTGTTTAATTCTCTTTCAAATTTTGCTTTTAGATCACAATATAGTTGAGATTGAGCATAGAATGTTTGATTTCAGCGTTTAGAGTGTTGTGCCTTGGATTGCGATACTGAATTGATGTATTAAGGTTGAGAAAATACCAAACTTATGTGTGTCATTTAACTTGTATTGTAACCCTTAGATTTTATATATAATTGTAATGTTTTGTGTTGTGAATGTTTATTTTTGTACTTAATTCAAAATTTCATTACCCAGCAACTTCTCTAAAGATTTATATGTTCAGAAAGCTCATAATATTACAGACCAATTGAAGTAAAATTTTGAGAAGGAACTGCAAAATGTCCAGAAAAATGAAAATGCCTAAAGTACTGAGGTATGATTTATATTTAGAATCTTTCTTTCCACTTGTATCATTTCATATTCAAAAATTTAAGTTTGTGGGAGAGAATGAAAAGATTAACTATTATATGTTCTCAATTTTAATATTTTCGAAAAATATTAATATGATTATTTGTAGTGAATTTAATTCAGATAACTATATTTTATAAATATTTGAATATTATGGTAGATTTAAATGAATATTTTTGTAGGAAAAATTAATTTTGTAGATTAAGATATTTAGTATAAGAGAATAAGACTATAGTTAATTATTTAAAGTAAAGAAAACTATATTTTGAAATATTAACAATCTTATAAATTCATTTGAGAAGAAAAGATTGGGGCTCAATGATGTAAAAGCTATGAAATACTTACAAGGCAAAGGAATGCTTTGAGTTTCATATTTAGGGAAAGGAAGGTGATGTTCAAAATCATTAAAGGCTATCTAGATAGAGTAATCCTCACTTGAAAATGGAAAAAGAAAGGATTGACAACAATCCTTGAAAAGAAAAGAAAAATATATAGGATTGAAAGCAATCAAAATTTGTATATATATATATGTATATATATGTATATATATATATATGTATATATATAGGATTGAAAGCAATCCAAATGAAAAAGAAAAAAAATATATAAGTGAGCAGAAGCTTGAGGAGATGCCTAATCAAAAATTGGCTTCACTTGGACCTACCTAAAGGGAAAACCTAAATACATTCATGAACTTATATTTATGGAATAATATCTTTACTAGTAGTGTTCTCATAAAGTTCCTAACATTTGAATATTCTAAGTGACTTGATATTACAAGATATAGTCATTCTTGAAATGAATATAAAACTAGAACTCTTAAACTTGATGACTAGATAGTCTTTTACCTACAGAGTTAATTTAATTACTTGAAATTTTTCTTAAAATCTTACTATGGTATTTACTTAAATCAAACTTATAGTCTCTCTGAATTAAACTTTACCAGAGTAGATCATAACTTTTATGTAGTACTATAATTTCTTGAAGACAAGTAATAGTTAAGTTTGGGGGATTTTGACTAAAGAAAAATATGTTGAGATTTTCATACCTATTTTACACTGATTTTATTGATAGTGCACTTTATTGATATTGCACTTTAAAAAAAGGTAATTTTATGTTTTTTTGCAGGTATGTTGAATTATAGTCACTAGAGTAAAAAGATGCAAAAAGGAGCGAATTTGGAGCAAAAAAAACCAAAATATGAAGATTCGATCTTGGGTGCCGACGGCGACGGCGCCATCCAGTTCGTCAAATGGCAAGAACGACGGTTCTCTCAATAGAAGCATTGAATGTGGACGATTTTTTAAGGGACGCTTAGGAAACTCTTGAAAACTCTTCTACAACTTTAAGAGAAACATTTTGGAGGTCGAAAAGGGGGAGTCCAGAGAGTCCGGAGAGTCTAGGAAGTCTAGAGAAGTGTAATTTAGGGTTAGATATTGTGATGAATTCTTCGAGAGATTGTAAGAGTGGAAGGAAAGTGAGAGATTTCTTCCTCCTAGCCGTTTCGAAGAAGAATTTTGTGTGTATTCTGTGTGATGTAAAGAAAGAAAGAAATTCAGAGGAACTTTGAGGAGTTACTTGGGGAGGAATTCGAGATAAGTTGTATTTACTTATTGTAGTTTGTATTTGTTTTTATATATGAAATCCAAGTTTTGTCGTATCTTCTTCATGAGTTCTGAGTAATTTTCTCTATCTTTATCCTTGTCTTGAGATTTTGTGAAATGGTGGTTTGAATTGGTTTTGCCATGAGAATGTTAAAGAAGTTGTGATGATCTTTTCACTTTAATCTTAATTTACTTTCAATCTGGCCAAATGATTTGTTAAAATGTGTTGAGTTTTACAACTAAAGTGAGGATTACATCCAAGATTTAGGGAGGTCAAAGTCCTTAAAATTTGGGTTCGAAAAAATAGGGAAATAAAAATTATTGGGAGTAAAATTGGAGATTTTAGTGTGACAGACTAAAATTCTCAATTTGGTGCTATCGTTTGGGTGCTGAAGTGTAGATGTTAGGCTAGGGGAACGTGGGAGCTCCAAAGTGAGAGTCGGTATCCTCCCAGCCTAGCCCCAATGAACAAGCATAGGAGTTGTCAAGGTTCTTTACGCCTGGGCCAAAGGGTAAAGAATAGGTATTCTCCTATTTGGCACGATCCAATTTGAACTAATTCACTTTATTTATTCACTTTAATTTCTTGACAAGGAGAAGGATGCCTTCTTATATATTGAACTTCACATTAATTATGTAGCCACTATGAATACTATTGAAAACCAAATTACCATGAACGACATGTTCACTTAAATCACCACATTGCAATGAAAAATATGCAATTTGACTTATGTTGTTGTGATTAAGTATTGATTTTCTAAATCTTAAGTTCGTAGCCTCTAATTTTTCTCCCTGTGGGATTGATATCCAGGACTCCATTAGAGCCCTGTATTACTGGAGCGATACATATACTTGCGTTGATAAGTGTGACATTATAATTATTGAATATTTTATACACATCTTTATCAAATCTATCACTCTTGTCAAGTTTTTGGCACCGTTGCCGGGGATTTAAATCTTCTAGTAGTAGTACCAAATTCTTGTATTTTTTAGCATATATAAAGTCGCTGTCAATTTTTTGACGCCATTGGCGGGGGGGAAAATTTAGACCGGGGAGTAAAATTTAGATTTAAAAAAAATCATAATTAGAGTAACAGACAATTAGGACTATTAGAAAACTTTTACTTGAATTGTAACTTATTTTCAAATTTAGTTAACTATTTTTTTATGTACTGATATCAATTGTATGCATAAATTTGGACATGAAAATCCTATACCCTGCGATTCAAAATTAGAACGCACTGTTAGGAGAATTAGAAACTAAAAAAAAAACGTAGAAATCCTGACATAATGGAAAATAATGTGAACAATCATGGAATAGAAAATGAACATCAACTGCGACCTCTATGAAATTATGCAAATCCTACAGCAGACAAAATTCACTTATCTATCCAAAATCCTGATGTAGCTACTAATTCATTTGAACTCAAACCTGCTATTATCCAAATGGTACAAAACAATCAATTCGGTGGTACACCAAATGAAGATCCTAATTTACACCTCGCTTATTTTTTAGAACTATGTGCTACCTTTAAATATGATAGAGTTTCAAACGATGCTGTTAGACTTAGAAGCTGTTAGATTTAGACTTCTTCTTTTTTCACTTAGGGATAAGGCTAAGATGTGGTTAAATTTGTTAGCACCTGGATCTATTAGATCTTGGGGAGAACTTTCATAGAAGTTTCTATCAAAATATTTTCCTCTATCGAAAACTGCTAAACTTAGAAATGACATAACATCATTTTGTCAGATTGATGGAGAGTCGATATATGAAGCTTGGGTGAGATTTAAGGATCTTATTAGGAAGTGCCCACATGATTCATTACCAGATTGGTTGATAAATCAAACTTTTTTACAATGGAATAGTGGGATCTCTTTGATTGATTATAGATGTTGCGGCTCGTGGTTCTTTAATGTCAAAACCTTTTGATGACGCTTATTTGTTAATAGAAGTGATGGCTACCAACAATTTTAAATGGCACTCTGAAAGGATAAATCCTAAAAGAGTAGCTAGCATCCACAATTCTGATGCAATATCTATGTTAGCTTCGTAAATTGCTGCAATATCAAAGTAATTAGATCATTATGGAATGAATTATTCTCCAACAACTACTATGATGGAAGAGAATTCATCCAGGCAATTTGTAGATGTTCAACATTTGTATGAGACTTTAACTCTAAATGTTATTAACAATAAACCCAATAATCCTTATTTGAACTATTATAACCCAGGAAGAGTCATCTTAACTTTAATTGGAATAACAATTCTTCCACAAATCAACAATGGGCAAACAACACAGTAAACCCATTGAGAAATTCATCCAACCAAGGAAATGTTAATTATAGACCTTCTTATCCTCCAGGATTTAACAGTAACACTCAATTTAAAAAAAAGAAGTTGTCTATGTAAGAGCTAATACTGAACATCGGTCAACAATTACAAAATCAAGGAAATCAATTACAAATTCAAGGAAACCAGCAACAAAATCAAGGAAATGCTATCACGAATATTGAAAACCAATTGGGGCATATCGCTACTGCGCTTAGTAACCGAACATTGGGAACTTTTCCTAGTACTATGGAATTAAATCCTAAAGATCAAGGAAAAGAACAAATATAAGCAATACAATTACTAAGTGGAAAAGAATTGGAAACAAGAGTGCAGAAAGAAATGAAAATTGAAAAAGAAAAAGTGGATTCAGAAAAAGAAAAGGATCATGAATACCCAGATTTAGAATATCCACTTACACCAATGAAAATTACTGTGAAAAAATCTCCACCACCATTTCCTCAAAGATTGAAACAACACAAAAAGGATAAATAATTTTTCAAGTTTATAGAAATTCTTAAGAAATTAACGGTAAATATTCCTTTCATAAAAGCTTTAGAGCAAATGTCCAATTATGTGAAGTTTATGAAATATATTTTGAACAAGAAAAGGAAGTTCACTAATAATGAGACTGTTGTACTTAGTGAAGAGTGTTGTGTAATTATTCAAAAAAGCTTCATGAAAAATTAAAAGATCCAGGTAGTTTCAACATGTTGTGTGCTATCAGTGAAAGATTCTATGGATGTGTTTTATGTAATTTGGGGGCCAGCATTAATCTTATGCCTCTATCAATTTTAAAAAGATTAGGACTAGGAGAAGTCTCTAGGAGAAGTCTCACCTACCTCGAAGTCTCACCTACCTCTGTAACTCTTTAGTTAGAGGATTGTTCAATTACTTATCTTAAGGGAGTTATAGAAGATGTGTTAGTAAACGTTGATAAATTAATCTTTCGTGTGGATTTTATTATTTTAGATATAGAGGAATATAAGGAAATACCTATAATTTTAGGGAGACCTTTTTTAGCTACTAGAAGAGCTATGATAGATGTTCAAAAGGGAGAATTAACTATGAGAGTTAACGATCAAAAAGTGACTTTTAACATTATGAAATCTATGAAATACCCTGCTGTTGAAAGAGACAATGAATATTTTCGCATGGAAATTAGTGAACATCTATTGAATGAGCATTTTAAAGAATATTTGGAAGAAAAAAAAATTTGAAGACAAAGATGAAGTTATTTTGGATGAAATAGAAAATGAAGATATAGATTATGTTCAAGAAAGATTTGAGATGTTGGATATTACAAGAAATGCTGATAAGAATCTAGTTCCGTTAATTATAAAATTACCTGAACTTGAGTTGAAAGTATAACCTAACTACTTGAAGTATGTGTTTCTAGGAAACTCATCTACATTACCTGTTATTATATCTTCAAAGTTAAATAATTTACAAGAGCAAAGACTTTTGGATACATTAAAAAAATATACAAAAGCTTTTGGTTGGACCTTAGCTGATATTAAAGAAATCAGTGCTTCGATCTGTATGCATAGAATTATACTTGATGAATAATATAAACCAAGAGTTGATCCACAAAGGAGATTGAACCCAATGATGAAAGAAATATTCAAAAAGGAAATTTTTAAATGGTCGGATGCTGGAATTATATATCCTATTTCGGACAGTGCTTGAGTAAGTCCAATTCATTATGTTCCTAAGAAAGGAGGGGTGCTGTTGAAGCACAATAGAATAATGAATTAATACATATCAGACAAGTTACTCGGTGGCGTATTTGCATTGATTATAGAAAATTAAACACTGCCACTAGGAAAGATCACTTCCCTTTACTATTCCTAGACCAAATATTGGATAGACTTGCTGGGCACAAATATTTTTATTTTTTAGATGGATATACCAGCCATCATCAAATTTTTATTGCTCCTGAGGTTCAAGAAAAGACAACATTTACTAGTACTTTTGGAACTTTTTCTTTTCGAAGAATGTCTCTCGGATTATGTAATGCATCTGCAACATTCCAGAGATGTATGATGTCTATTTTTAGTAAGTTAATTTATGATAGAATAAAAGTGTTTATGGATGATTTCTCTATATTTAGAACATCATTTGACGCATGATTAATTTATCTTAAAAAAGTTTTGGAGTTATGCGAAAGAAATAATTTAGTTCTAAATTAGGAGAAATGTCAGTTTTTATTTGAAGGAGGAATAGTGATAGGGCATAAAATTTAAGAAAATGGTATGGAAGTAGACCCTGTAAAAATTTAAGTTATTTCTAAATTAACACCTTCTACTGATGTACGAGGGGTAAGAATTTTTCTTGGACATATTGGTTTTTACAGGTGTTTTATTAAAGATTTTTCAAAAATTACCAAACCTCTATACCAACATTTATAAAAGGATAAGAAATTTGAGTTTATTGAAGACTATTTAAAAGTCTTTGAGTTATTAAAAGAAAAACTAATCATAGACCCTATAACAGTTTCACCTAACTGGGAGAAACCATTCGAACTAATATGTGATGCTAGTAATTATGCTATTGGAGCTGTTCATGGACAAAGGTATGATAAGATTTTTAAAGTTTAAGATTTTTAAAGTTATATAAGATTTTAAAGTTATATACTACGCTAGTAAAACTCTTAATGATGCTCAAATTAACTACACTGCTACTGAAAAAGAGTTACTGACTATAATGTATGCTTTTGAGAAATTTAGACCTTACTTAAGTAGAACTAAAATATCTGATGCAAAAGAAGGATTTCAAACCAATGTTAATTAGATAGATACTTTTGATGCAAGCATTTTATTTTGTGGTTATTGATTGAAATGGAACTGATAATCAAATTTTTAATCAATTATCAAGATTAGAATATCATTAATTATCTGACACCGACAATAAAATTACAGATAGTTTCCCTGATGAACAACTCTATAATATTAATGAGTGGAAAATACCATGGTATGCTGATATTATTAATTATATTATAAGTGATATTTTGCCACCTATGCTGACATTGTAATAGCAAAGAAAATTCATTCATGATGCGAAAGCATATTTTTGGGATGAGCCTTATTTATATAAACAATGTAAGGATCTTATTATGAGAAGATGTGTACCTTATGAAGAAACTGAACTAATTATTTAGAAATGTCATGATTCTAAATTTGGAGGACATTTTGGGATTGATAAAACTGCTTATAAAATTTTACAAGCTGAATTTTATTGGCCTACTATCTTTAGAGATGTTTATAGATACATAAAAACTTGTGATCGATGTCAACAAGTAGACACTATATCTAGAAGAAATGAAATACCTCTGAATTTCATGTTAGAAGTTGAGATCTTTGATGTTTGGGGATTGGATTTCATGGGACCATTTATTCCTTCATCTGGGAACTTATATATATTAGTTGCAGTAGACTACGTTTCAAAGTGGATTAAAGCAGAAGCTTTACCTCGTTGTGAAGCTAAAAGTGTTTCAATATTTTAATGAAAAATATTTTCACTAGATACGGAATGTCGAGAGTGATTATCACTAACAGGGGATACCATTTCTGGAATAAATACATTCAGAGATTGACAGAGTTATTCATAGAATCTCTACTTC
>NW_018218650.1:237164-237511 GCF_001263595.1 Phalaenopsis equestris
ATTAAACAAATACTTGAAAAGATTGTAAACCCTAGTAGAGTAGATTGATCTACTAGACTAGATACTGCATTATGGGCTTACAGGACTGCTTATAAAACTCCTATTGGAATGACTCCTTACAGGCTAATTTTTTGAAAGACTTGTCACTTACCAGTAGAATTGGAGTATAAAGTATATTGGGTGACTAAAGAATTCAATTGTAATTTAAAAAATGCTGGTGAGAAGAGATTGTTACAAATGAATGAATTGAAAGAATTAAGAAATGAATCTTATGATAACGACAGAATTTATAAAGAGAAACTAAAGTTATGGCATGATTGGAAGTTTAACCAGAAGACAGAAGAACT
>NW_018218650.1:237552-240037 GCF_001263595.1 Phalaenopsis equestris
TCAAGGCTGATTCAAGGCTGAAGTTATTCCCTGGGAAATTAAAGTCTCATTGGTTAGGACCCTTTACTGTGACTCGAGTTTATACTACGGAGCAGTTGAAATTGAAGATCAAAAAACTTGTGATAGATTTAAAGTAAATGGACATAGATTAAAGCTGTATTTTTAGGGTAAAAGACCAAATTTTAAAGAGGTTTTAACTGTCAGTCAACCTGAATAATATCTGAATAGGTCGGGCTGACGACATTAAACCAAGCACTTTATGAAAGGTAACCCATAATCATCCTTATTTTTATTGCGATTATAGTATTTTTGTTTGAAATTATTGTTAGTTTGTGGTAGTATTGAACTCTACTACTCATATTTACCCTTGAATCATCATAAAAATTAGATCCATAGAGAAAATTGGAACGCATTTGGACCAAAGCGAAACTGTGAAATTTTTGCCTTGGGCAACAATTGCGGGCTCGATGACGCCGACTGCTGGTTTTTCTTGAGAGCCCAGACAATTAATTCTAAAGGCTCCCCGACGGGGCCCCCGACACCCCCCACCGGGGGCGACGGTGAGAATGGCGGGATGACAGTTTCCGAAGTTTGAAATGACTCCCTATAAAACTTCTAAATTCGATTCTTAAATTTGTATTACCCTAAAAATGAAGCGAAAATCCACCAAATTCATCCCTATGGCTTCCAATTCCACTGAAAACCTTAGATTTCGAGTGTTCAACCGGAGAAAGTTCATTAGTTCTGAGGCACAACGAATCTTCAACAAAGTGCTGACAAAGAAGAGGTCTCTACTGAAGAATTCTCATACTGACCCTTCTATAACCTCTTCATTCATGTTCAATTGATGGGTGATATCAGGGGAGAAACAAGTACTGAATCAGAGTAGTAGATTTACTTTACTACCTATATGTCTATATGTGTGATTTGATTTAAACTTATGTTTTTAATTCGCTTTCAAATTTTGCTTTTAGATCTCAGTGTAGTTGAGATTGAGCATAGAATGTTTGTTTTCAGCGTTTAGAGTGTTGTGGCTTGGATTGCAATGCTGAATTGATGTATTAAGGTTGGGAAAATACAAAACTTATGTGTGTCGTGTAACGTGTATTGTAACCCTTAGATTTTATATATAGTTGTGATGTTTTGTGTTGTGAATGTTTATTTTTGTACTTATTTCAAAATTTCATTACCCAACAACTTCTCTAATGATTTATATGTATAGAAAGCTCATAATATTACAGACCAGTTGAAGTAAAATTTTGAGAAGGAACTGTAAAAATTCCAGAATAATGACAATGCCTAAAGTACTGAGGTATGATTTATATTTAGAATCTTTCTTTCCACCTATATCATTCCATATTAAAAAATTTAAGTTGGGGGAGAGAAGAAAAAGATTAACTATTATATGTTCTCAATTTAAATATTTTCAAAAATTATTAATGTGATTTTTTGTAGTAAATTTAATTCAGATAACTATATTTTATAAATATTTAAATATTATGGTAAATTTAAAGGAATGTTTTTTGTAATAAAAATTAATTTTGTAGATTAAGATATTCAGTATAAGAGAATAAGACTATAGTTAACTATTTAAAGTAAAGAAAATTATATTTTAAAATATTAAGAATTTTAGAAATTCATTTAAGAAGAAAAGATTGGGGCTCAATGATGTAAAAGATATGAAATACTTATAAGGCAAAGGAATGCTTTGAGTTTCAAATTTAAGGAAAGAAAGGTGATGCTCAAAATCATTAAAGGCTATTCAGATATAGTAATCCTCACTTGAAAAAGGAAAAAAAGAAAAGATTGACAACAAACCCTGAAAAGAAAAGAAAAATATATAGGATTGAAAGCAATCCAAATGAAAAAGAGAAAAGAAAATAAAGTGAGGAGAAGCTTGAGGAGATGACAAATAAAAAATTGGCTTCACTGGACCTGCCTAAAGGGAAAACCTAAATACATTCCTACACTGAATAGTATCTTTACTAGTAGTGTTCTCATAAATTTCCTAACATTTGAATATTCTATGTGACTTGATATTACAAGATATAGTTATTCTTGAAATGAATAGAAAACTAGAACTCTTAAACTTAATGACTAGATAGTCTTGTACCTACAGAGTTAAGTTAATTACTTAAAATTTTTCTTAAAATCTTACTATTGTATTTAATTAAATCAAACTTATAGTCTTTCTGAATTAAAATTTACGAGAGTAGATCATAACTTTTATGTAGTACTAAAATTACTTGAAGACAAGTAATAGTTAAGTTTGGGGGATTTTGACTAAAGAAAAATATGTTGAGATTTTCATACCTATTTTACACTGATTTTGATGATATTGCACTTTAAAGAAAAGTATTTTTTTTATTTTTTGTTGCAGGTATGTTGAATTATGGTCACTGGAGTAAAAAGATGCAAATAGGAGCGAATTTGGAGCAAAAAAGACCAAAATATGAAGATTTGATCTTGGGGGCCGACGGCGCCA
>NW_018218650.1:240116-276964 GCF_001263595.1 Phalaenopsis equestris
ACGGTTCTCTCAATAGATGCATTGAATGTGGATGATTTTTGAAGGGATGCTTAGGCAACTCTTGAAAACTCTCCTATAACTTTAAGTGAAACATTTTGGAGGCCAAAAAAGGGAGTCAAGAGTGTCCAGAGAGTGTCAAGAGGTCTACGGGTGTCCAAGGTTTTGAGAAATTCTTCGAGAGATTGTAATAGTGGAAGGAAAATGTGAGATTTCCTCCTCCTTGCCGCTTTAAAGAGGAATTCTGTGTGTTGAGAGAGTTTTGTGTGCTGTAAAGAAAAGAAGAGATTCAGATGAACTTCGAGGAGTTACTTGGGAAGGAACTCGAGATAAGTTGTATTTAATTATTGTAGTTTGTATGACTTTGCTTTTATATATGAAATCCAAGTTTTATCATATCTTCTCCGTGAGTTCTGAGTAGTTTTCTCTATCTTTCTCCTTGTCATGAAATTTTGTGAAATGGTGATTTGAATTGGTTGTTCCATGAGAATGTTAAAGAAGTTGTGATGATCTTTTCACTTTAATCTTAATTTACTTTCAATTTGGCCAATTGATTTGTTAAAATATATTGAGTTTTACAACTAAAGTGAGGATTACATCCAAGATTTAGGGAGGTCAAAGTCTTTAAAAGTTGGGTGCAAATAAATAAGGAAATAAAATTTATCGGGAGTAGAATTGGAGATTTTTGAGTGGCAGTCTAAAATCCTCAATTCAGTCCTATCGTTTGGGTGGTGAAGAGTAGATGATGTTAGCCCTCAGACGAGGGGAACGTGGGAGCTCCGATGTGAGAGCCGGTATCCTCCCAATATAGCCGCCAATTCAGTAACCAAACATAGTATCAGTCAATGTTCTTTATTCCTAGTCCAAATTGTAAAGAATAGGTATGCTCCGATTTGGCACAATATAATTTGAATCGATTCATTTTATCCATTCACTTAAATTTCTTGACAAGGAGAATGATGCTTTCTTATATATTAAACTTTACATTAGAAAATTTATTAGTAGAATTAGTTAATTGAGAGTTTATTAAAATTACATTATTATTTTTATTGCCTATTAGTGAAAAATATGCAATTTGACTTATGTTGTTGTGATTAAGTATTGATTTTCTAAATCTTAAGTTTGTAGCCTCTAATATTACTCCCTGTGGGATCGATATCCAGGTCTCCATTAGAGCCCTGTATTACTTGAGCGATACGTATACTTGCGTTGATAAGTGTGAATTTGCAATTATTGAATATTTTATACACATCTTTATCAAATCTATAACTGTTGTCAAGTTTTTGGCTCTTTTGCCGGAGATTTAAATCTTCTAGCAACAGTATAAAATTCCTGTATTTTTGAGCATATATAAAGTCGCCGTCAGTTATTATCATAAGAATTTTCAACTTCCAAACAAAGACTTTATAGTAGTATGCTAGAATTAGACTAAGGGATTTCTTACTGCACTTTTTTTGTGGGATCGATACTGGGTTTTTAAAGAAAGCCTTATGTTACTTGAAGCGATACATGCACTTCTGTAGAGCCTCTAGTGTGTGACCTATTTTATATATTTTATAACATTTTGATTTTAACTACTAAATATAAATTTGGTCAGGATTTTGGCCATATTTTTTAAAGTTAAAAAATTACTGCATAATTTTGGGGCGGGTCAAGTTTTTGACACTTTTATTGAGGATTTAAATTGTCATAAATATGCAGAAAAATGGCACACACTAGAGGCACATCAAGTTTTTGGTGCCATTGTTGGAGAAGCTTTGGTGAAAACTTTTGTAGAATTTTATTTAAACCTGTAAGACTTAGATTTGGAATTTATAGTTTTATTATATAGTGTGTTATAGTGTGTTTAATTATTTAATTATTGTGTGTTTATTTTAAAGAAAATCGAAAACTATAAAAATATTTTTTATATCTGTCATTTTAGTTAAGTCTTTAAATTTGCATGCGTAGTTCAGAAGCTGCAGACCTTGAATTTTATAAGTCAGATTTAGAGAAAACTTTTGGGAGAGATTTTAAAAGTCTCCATGAATTTAACATAAAAATGACAGATCAACAATATAATGAATGTTCATATTTGGATTATAGTGCTAGTAGCTTTGGAAGAGTAAACCCGAAGAGAGTGACAAATTTTGAAGAAGATATGCTTTCAATTTTAATTTCTCAAGTTGCAGATATTGATAGGAAGTTAGATCAAAACATAGAAAGTTATCCTCAAGGGCCTCCGGTTATTAAGGAAATTTTATTATGACAACTTATTGAGCCTAATTATTTTGAAACTAGCCATGAGATACATAATTCTTATTCTTATTATTACCATCCAGGTTGGCAAAATCATTTGAATTTTAACAGGAATAATAATTTTGGAGGAGAAGACCAATTTTGGGAAGATAATCAATTTAATCGGACATGTAGTTGGAATAATGATGACTAGATGACTATTGTAATAATGAACACTATTGTAATAATGAACTATCTTTTCCTCATAATTTTAACTTCAACCCACAAAACGAGGAGAAAGATTTATTAGAAGGGGTTGTTATTAAAACCGAGTGTGAGTTGGAGTGTCAAGGGACCGCAATAAGAAATATGAAAAACCAAATGAAGCAGATTATTAACTTATTAACTCAATTAATAATCCTTTTCAATTTAACTCTAACCCACAAGCTGAGGAGAAGGAATTAATGTTAGAAGAGGTTGTGATTCAAATATGGAGTGAGTTGGAAAATCAAGAGGTCGCAATAAGGAATATAAGAAACCAACTAAGGCGGATTATTAATGTAACTAACAGTTACTCCCCAGAGATTTTACCTAGTGACCCTGAGATAAACTCTGAGGAGATGAATGATGAGCAATTTAAAATTATCGAACAAATATTTAGAAGAGAATTTGAGGATATGTTTCAAAAGAACTTTGAGTTGAGAAATGAGGATAAGGAGATTGAAAGACCAATAGAAAAAATTACTTAGGAATTAGAAAAACTTATTTCCTCAACTAAGATAAATATAGAAAGACCACCTCTATAATTTGCTCAGTATCAAGAGGAAAAATTGAAAGAAAACTAAAAACAAAAGAGTAACCTAAAAGAATTTGATTCAGAATTTGATTTATCTAAAGAGAATCCAATCCAATATCTGGAAGATCATGAAGTATCATATAAAGATCGATTTCTTATAAAATTTAAGGATGATATTAATGATTTAAGGATGATATTAATATAAAATTTAAGGATGATATTAATGTGAAAATTGAGAAAATTAATAGCAGAATACTGGATGTAGAAAGAAACATGAGGAACAAGGATATGAATCAATCTGAAAAAGGAAGAGTTGTAAGAAAAATTCTAGTTCAAAGACTTTGTTGTAATCCGTGGATTTAGAAAAGATTGTGTGATTATTCAAGGTTTACTTAAATGGAAGTTTCATTCAGGTGGAATCATTTATCTGGCTGATGACATTAAACAAAGTGCTTTATGGGAGGCAACCCATAGTTATCAGTGAGGTTTGATTTAGTGTGATTGAGAGTTATGATTGTTAGTGTTGTACTATGTTTGTTTTAGTTTAGATTGATTAGTTTGATTGATGATTGATACATGTTTGGATTATTTATTGTTTGATTTGATTTTTGTGTGTTATGAGGGAGGTGATTTTCTTAACATCTTATTATAGCTAGATCTATATATTCACTTGTAGTAGTTGGATTGACGAGTCCACTATGACTCAGGTCTCACTTCAAATTGAGTTTTATAAGAGACACATGATCTTTAACAATGACAATTCCATCTCAATTTTGTTTATTCTTTTCTCTGACTTTGTTTTCATTTAATAGGAGTAGCTAACATATTTGATGAGTAACATGTGGATGAATTTACACTATCCTTATAACTTCTAGAGGTGCTTAATTATTGGGATAAGGTGATACCTGAGGTTGGTGTTTGCGACCCAATATATCAAGGATAATTTTATCTTTGAGATAAGAATCTTTAAAATCATTTATAAGTACCTAATATATATGTGTAGTGATTCCATTAGATATTGGAAGTAAGTTAGCGAGATGCAATGAGTTAAAGAAAAAATTGACCTCATTTATCATGTGTGTTTGTGTTTGTATCATATGTTTGTGTTTAGATTTTGATGCGCCTAAAAATTAACTACTTTTTCATATATATTTTATGCTAAATTTTAATGATTTTTAATGATATTACACTTTAAAGGAAGGTATTTTGCATATTTTTGGTTTCAGGTACAAGAAATGAACTTTTGGAGAAAATGAAGCAAAAATGGTGTAATTTAGAGTAAAAGCGAGCAAAAAGAAAATTTTGACTTGACACATTTCGATGTCTTGCTATGCTTATTCTAATTTACATTTTTCACATGTTTTGAATGAAATTACACTTTAAATAAATGTTATTTTCATGCTTATTTTTTAGGTATACCTGTTATGAGTGAAATGCAACTAAAACGGGGTGAAACGGAGTTGAAACACAGCCAAACGAAGCTAAATGGTGGAGCTCCAGCAGAGTGGCGCATGATACCCCAAACCAACGCATGATGCACAAAAATCCAGAGAACTGGCGCATGATGCACTAGAGATGACATTATTTGGATTAAGACAGTTCGGGATGAATTTTGGGTGAATTTTCAAAGGAACACTTATTCTAAACAACTTGGAGGGATTTAATGCATCTAGATACTTTGAAAGGTTTTTTATGAAGGGATATGCCTCTTGGATAAATAGACATGTATTTTGAGTTCAAAAGAGTTGACATTTGGATATAATTTTGGAGGGAAATTTGAATTCTTTTTGGAGGGAGGCAACCTTTTAAAAAATAGAGAGAAGTCTAGGGCTGTAAGAGGAGTTTTGGGGGGTGGCGCGCGCGTGTGTGTGTGTGTGAGTGAGTGGCGTGAGAGTAAGAAGAAGAAAAGAGAGAGAGAGAGATAGAAATTCAAGAGCTTGGAGATTTTCTTCAAGGATTGTAAGAGGAGAGGGAAGGTGACAAATTTCTTCTTCATTATATTTCTAGGAGAGATATGAGAATGCTTGTAAGGAGTGAGAGGATTGAAGAGAACTTCTAGGGATTTGCTTAGGAAGATTTTTGATAAGTTGTGTTCTTTTATTTTTTTTTATTTTGTAAACATGTTTTTATTAATAAAATATATGTCTTGTTATATCATTCTCATGAATTCAGAGTAGTCTTCTTTATCCTTCTCCCTACTTTGAGAGCTAGTTTTGTGAAGAATTGATTTTATTTTATATGGTTTTAAATGTCAAAAATTTGTGATCATTAGAACTTTGATCTTCGTTTACTTTTTGATTAAGCCAATTGAAATGGTAATACGTGTTGAGAAACATATGTTCCGAAAGGGCTTTGATTTCTACAACATAGTAAGAATCAGTAAGAATCACATTTAGAATCACATTTGATTTCATGGGAGAGGATTTCATCCATGGAGTTGAGAGAAAATTAATGAGGAAATATACTTTGTTTAATTGAGAATTGAAGATTTTAGGTCACAAATTAAAATCTCCAATTTGGTCCTGCTGATTGGAAACTAATGCGATATTGTTAGCCCTCAGGTGAGGGAGTAGGGGGACCACACTCTAGATTAGTCAATGATCTTTAGGCACATAAAAGAGGGTAAAGAATAGGATTGCTCCTATTTGGCACAAAATAATTTTTATATATTTTTAAATTATTTAATTTCTTCACAATTCATATACTCATTGTAAAGGGGAACCATGTTTTCTTAAATTTGAACTCTTCATCACAAAACTCTGTTTAGTCTTAGTAAATTTAATTTTGAAGTTTAGAAATTAGTTTAATTAACTTAGTTCTTTTAGTTACATTTCTATTAGCATTCATTAAACCTATTTTAACTTATCTTTCTTACTTTAATTTTTATAGTTTGGATATTGTGATTTATGTTATTATCATAGAAATGTCCATCTTCCAAACTAAGACTTTATATTAGTAGACTAGAATTAGCCTAAGGGATTTGTTACTGCGCTTCTATGTGGGATTGATACTAGGGTTTTTGAAGAAAGCCCTATATTACTTGAAGTGATACATGCACTTGCATAGAACCACTAGTGTGTGAACTATTTTATATATTTTATAAAAATTTGATTTTAACCACTAAATACAAATTGGGTCAAGATTTTGACCATATTTTTGAAAGCTAAATTATTGTGTAATTTTGGGAGGGGTCAAGCTTTTAGCACTACTACTGGGGATTTAAATTGACATAAAACACAAAAAAAAATAATACACATTAGGAATGCATCAGTTTTTGAAGCAACCCTTGGTAAAAATGTGGGAAATTGCCCATGGACATAAAAATTCATTCAATTGGCTTTTAAAGGAGGCAACTTCTAGAAGATTCATTGAATGGAGACACCTTTTTGAAGAGACACCAAGGCACCCCTTGGAGTTTTATAATAAATGACTTAGATTTTCGAAGAGAGGAGGCCAGCCACCCATCAAATTTACAACCATCATCCATCTAAGTCATCGCTGCTACCGCCACCAACCACTTTTCTTTTTATTTTGAGTGTTAGTTTGTATTGTGAGTGAAGGAAGAGCATTCAAGGGAACTTCAAGACATTTGGTGAGAGGATTTAAGATAAGTGTTTATCTTTGTGACCACACTTGATTTTAATTTAGATTTCTTATTTGTGTGCATTATTTCTACTTTTAAACTCATACGTGGTTGTGTTTGCTTCCTAGATTTTGAGTAGTTTTCTTCATTTTTTTCCTTAAAATGATAAGTGATTAAGTGTTGAAAGGAAGTTGTGTGAATTATTAAGCTTCAATGTTGGAAGAAGTTGTGATGATTTGAAACCTTGCACTTCATTTACTTCTTAATTTGGCTAATTAAGATGCTAATACCTGTTTTGAGAACATGTAAGATCCAAAATGGTATTGTCTCAGTCAACAAATGGTTAGAATCACATGAGATTGTATGGATGAGAATGTAATTCTTATGATTGAGTGCAAATAAAGCAGTGTACATAAATAGGGAAATAAACTGTTCAATGGTGTAGAATTAGAGGAATTTAGAATAACAGACTAAATTCCCTAATATGATTTAAAGTTTTAGGTTTTGATACGAAATGTTAAACCCTAGGTGGAGGGAGAAGAGGGAACTCTAGAGTGAGAGCTAGTATCTTTATTGCCTAGCTGGTCTTCAAGACTAATCAAACTATAGATTAGTCAATGTTCTTTATAGTATCTCTAGTAAGAGTAAAGAATACTATTGCTCCTATTTGACACAACACATTTAGAATACTTAACAGAATTGCTCTGCTTATTACTGATTCATGATAATGAAAAAGATATTTTATTTATATTGCCTTCATCTTGCAAGTATTTAGTTAAGTTAATTAGTTACTTTATTTTCATAAACCAAAAATTACAAAAAAAAATTACAAAAAGTTACAAAAAGAATCAAACTTGCATTCCTATTTTAGCATCTTGGGTTTAAGTAAGAATATTTTGCTAAGTAGACTTTTATAATTTAAAATTTCTAAATTCCGAAAAGCATATAGCCATTTTTCCTGTGGATTCGATATTCGGGGCTTGATAAAAAAATCCTATATTACTTGATAACGATACATATACTTGCGTAGTATCCCATATTTAAAATTAAAATATATTCTTGCTTGTTTCATAGTGGAAAACTTACCTAGCTTTTCCCTTTGGATCAAGTTTTTGACTTTGTTGCAAATTAAGAATAACTTTTAAGAAATTTAAAGCATATAATCGTATACATCACATTTTACATCTATATAAAAAGTCAAGAATCAGTATACTGAATTCTCTGAGAACTCACACCTGCATAAAACTGTAATTACTAACTTATATTATCAGTTTCTACTTGTGTTATGTCTAATGGGATGTCTTTTAAAGCATTTAGAAAAGATAAGTTCGAGGATTTTTGGTACCTCTCGTGGATTGCAGTGTTACTATAGACTTTATTGTTCCGTGCTAACTTCACGTTAGCCACATAGCTAAGGTAGCCAATTCTAAATGTGCCCGCAAAGAATCACAGCGAAATGTGATTTTTTTTTTTGTGGGCAGATAGGCTGAAAGTTTACACCGCCAAGAGTGATCGAACATGTAGAGTATTCCTTGAGAATGACTTAGCTCGTGACATGCGTCACAGTATTTTCAAAATAAGATTATCATATTATTAAATTTTATTTTAATAATTTGTTTATTAATTATTGTAATCATGATACTAATTGTTAAGTTGGGTGTATATTTTTATTTTTGTTTTTTTTTTGTCGTGGATTTTTGCTTTTAAAGTATAAAATATATTAGTACAATAGGTATGTTGCAAACAACATTACAATACAGGAGAAAAATGATCATTTATATAGAAATAGCTGCAATACAGTTGTTTTAAAACTGCAAAAATCAAATAAATAATGACTTATCCATAGAAGTTTTTGTCCGACAACTTTTTTATTGCAACTATTGCGAAATAACTTATTATTAGACTGTAATTGACCAATAAGACTCATAATTTGAGTTCAGACACACAGTTATGTCCGGACTCTTGATGTAATATTTTTTTGAACATATAAGAGCATTTATTATTATGAAAGTGTGAATTTGGTGAGGTGCTTGGTTGAGAAAACTATAATTTTGAGGGCTGCAATACCAATAAATAGGGCGCCAAATTTTTACTAGCAAATAATTATAAAATAAAATTTATCATTTGGAATCCATATCACTTCACATAATATATATAATTAAAAAATAAAATATATTCTCCACGCATTTCTGGCCCCGACTAAGTACCGCTTTTGCATTTTACGTCTGGGACTTCATAGCAAAGAATCAAATACCAAGACAGAATATTAGACTAATGGAAACGAAGCCAGCTCATTAGCAATGTAAAAGGAAGCGAGTCATGTGAATTCTCTGAACATATTATTGAGTTTAGGCTTTTTTTCCTAGAAAAGAAAAAAGAAAATCTAAACGCAATAATTGTTCAGAGCATTCACATGACCCTGCTGCCTTTTGCACCTACCATAGCTCAGCAATCGACACATACAGCCCTCAAGATTCCCGTCAGCCAAATTTGCAGGAGATGAGTTTGACTTTGCTTCGCAACTTCTCGCTTATGAGAGACGGTGTCCCAGATTTGTGGCTGATGAGTCTGGCTTTTGCTTCGCAGCAGAGCATTCAAGAGAGAGAGAGAGAGAGAGAGAGAGATTGCAGTCGACGCCTATTGCTGTATTAGGTGCCAGACTCTTCTTCAACTTTCAAAATATAATGTACTGAAATAATATCCTCAAATTATTTCACTGGCCTTTTTCCATCAAAAGGATTCTAGCTATATGCATTACTGCACTTGCATGAGGTGTAAAAGCATTTGCAGTAATTAAATCATTTGTACATTTATAGCATTTTCATGCCAAATTTTGTGATTTTGATATCAGTAACTAAAACCAACAATTGATGGGCTTTTTTTTATAGGCAGAAAGGGTATCCAGCAGAGTTGTGAATTAGTTTCCTCTCGAGAATATGGGCAAGTCACCTCCGACGGTGTTTTACATCACGATCTGCTGTATTGCTTTCATCATATCGAAGATAATCATCTCCCTGCTCTGCTACAAAAGATGGGTAAGAAAGCGGAGGATAATTGAAGATAGTTTGACAGGTTAGTTTACCACTAGCTTAAAGGAAATTGTTCACCTTC
Source organism: Phalaenopsis equestris (assembly GCF_001263595.1). Lineage (NCBI taxonomy): Eukaryota > Viridiplantae > Streptophyta > Magnoliopsida > Asparagales > Orchidaceae > Phalaenopsis > Phalaenopsis equestris. The sequence continues at coordinate 249,821 of NW_018218650.1, forward strand.
TCAGCAAGCTTTTAATAGATCACAGCACTAAGATTGTTGAAGACAGGTGGAAAGATGGTAATGTTTCGATCACCAACAACTCAAGCTCTCAGCACAAAAGCTTTTATGAAGAAGACAATGAAGCTAACTAACAAAGACATCATTGGCTCCGGAGGATACGGCACAGTCTATAAATTAGTTGTAGATGAAACCACTGCCTTCGCTGTGAAGAGGCTAAACAAGGGGAATGACAATAAGGAACTTGGGTTTGAGAGAGAGCTCAATGCCATGGGAGACATAAAGCACAGGAACATCGTTACTCTTCATGGATACTATATTGCACCGCAATTCAATCTTCTTATATACGAGCTGATGCCGAATGGAGGTTTAGATTCATTTCTTCATGGTAATATAGTTCATCTTCCCACTGAAAATCGGAGTTTTATATCTTAATATTTTGATTATCTCATGAATCGTATATACAGGGAAATCAGCTGAAAAAAGTCCTCTAGATTGGCCTTCCAGGTACAGGATTGCACTGGGAGCTGCTCGGGGTTTATCATACCTTCATCATGATTGTATTCCTCACATAATCCACCGGGATATAAAATCAAGCAATATACTGCTGGATCTGAACATGGATGCGAGGGTGTCTGATTTTGGATTGGCAACGATGATGGAACCAGATCAGACTCACGTTTCAACCATGGTTGCTGGAACTTTTGGTTATTTACCTCCAGGTTATAAATAAGTTCTTATATATATATATATATATCTATTTTAATCTTTTTTTTTTTGCTGGATAAATGTAATTTTTCGGTTTTCTTTCGCAGAATATTTCGACACAGGTAGAGCAACAACAAAAGGAGATGTTTACAGCTTCGGCGTTGTCTTGCTTGAACTTCTTACGGGGAAAAGACCAACAGATGAATCATTTCTTGAGGAAGGCTCGAGGCTTGTTTCTTGGGTAACTCTTCTGAACATAATGCGAATACTTTTCACACTATATTGACGGACCTACGATCAACTACCATCACAATTTCACAGTACATTGACATTCATTCGTCATTTATTATTACATTTTTTTATTTTGAAATAATATTTTTTATAGGTTTTCAAACCATTGCCCACCCACTTAATTAGGGGTGTCAATTTTAGTTGATAGGTGGGGTATTTGTCTAACCCTAAATTATCCTAATCCCGATTTACTTCTATCTAAAATTTTCATTATATGGACCAAACTATATTACTAGAAGACTCATTTCAAAAACATCTTACTCACAATTTACTTCGTGACTAAACATAATTTTTTAAATCTGCACAGCCCAATTAACCTACCAATGACATGTTTAGCCTAATTAACTCGTCCCAAATCACTTAATTTTAATTTGAATGATAATAGGTCAATTTTGAGTAGATTTTGGTTTCTCCAAGTCAATTTGAATAATAATTAGGTCAGCTGTGAGTTAATTTTGGATTCTACAAGTCAACTCTAACCCAAACCATATTTTAATCGGGTCAATTTCTTACCCCAACCCAGCCCAAATAGCCAATTGCTCTCAAACTTGAATACTTTTAGTCTAGTTCAAATAAACTTGTCAAATCAATTTTTGACATCTCTAATTTTAATAAGCAGATAATCCAGATATGAATAATGAAAATTATTGTATGTACCCATCAAATAACTGATGCAAGTTTTTATAAAAATTTTGCCATTAATTACTCAGAGATACCAAAAAAATTTTCTTAATCTTGTATATAACATTGTTGTTTGCTTCTTACTTTTAATAGGCTGATGTACATAGTGTATTCAAGAAATAGAGATAATTTATCTCTCTAATTTTTTAACATAGCATCAAAGCCAAGATCCCTTGAATTTCTAATGATTCTAATTGAGACTCCAAGTTAGCAAACTACTTGAAACAAAATAGTCTTCTGCATTTGATTTATTCGCTTTCACAGTTATGTGATTACTCTACATCCAGTCACAATTCATTTATCGTGACTTATATGCCCCTATATGTCCCATCAACATCGTTGCTCCTCAAGCTAACACACCTCAATAATCTCATATTAGGGCACTACAACAATATGCAATTCTTCTTCAAATCAGCTCTTTAACATAGAAAATAAAGCCCTAATGCACAAAATAGGTGGGTTGAATGAAAGAATCAACAAACTTTCAACTCAGCATGATGGCCTCTACTCATCTAGGCTCATTATAAATGATTTTGAGAACTGGCCCTTACAACCGTCATACCATTAATCATATACCTTTCATTAGTATTGAATATCAATACTTCATAAACAACTTTTATAAAAATGTTTTTGACTACTCAATTCTTTGTTTTTATTGTACATGTTTTATTATTCTTTAAGGAATGAATTAAATTTTAAATTAGCTCCAGCCATAATGATTTGTGGGTTAAATCGTAAAATATAAGAGTAATTGTTGTTCAGATCCTTTATCACAATATCATTAATCTCCTATCATGATATTTTTAGTAGAATACTACATCTGGTTATATATCAATATTTTTCCTTATTATTTTCTCTCCTTACTTAACTAATCTTAAATTTAATCATTTTTTCGAGCGATACTTACACCATCTATATTTAAGCAATGGGTGTCATCAAATCACTTGAACTTCGAGAGTTACTTCACTCCAATGATCTGGCGGCAACAACGCCTCATTTAGTTTCTAAAATTCTTATTGTTCAATTGTTCACGCATAAAAATGGTTAATATTTATCCTTAAAAAAATTAATTGTCATTATTACTCCACTATTTTCTCTTTTCATGGGCCATCCACATGAAGTAAAGCTTTTTTTTTTTTCTGACAAGAAGATATGCATGAAAAACTTGTGACTATATATGAGATTCATGGTTCTAGATTAGGTAGTTTAACTGGAAAGTTGTTGATTGTAAATACGAAATTCATGGTTCTAAGATTTTATATTTAATCCAATTTTTATAACAGAACTTCTTATATTTTATCTTTTCTAGCACATTATTATTCTGCCACCAACTAATTTTATTTATAAAAACTTCGCTTTTTATTTATCCACGTACATTTTTTGCCAACTTGTTTACTAGTGCATGTTACTCTTAACCAAATAGAATTAGCTTCTTCATGAACATCTCAAAAATTCAAATCTTAAAGTTTTTTCATAAAAAAAAAAAAATGTAATTGCACCTTTTTACCTATCTAATTGTATGTCGATATTTCATTGTATTCTTCATCTTACAACTTTTCATCATAAAGTCCAGAACTAATAATCGATATTGAGTTCTTAAATTTTTACTTAATAATGAACTTTACAATCATTATATTTTTGTCGATCTCTTCTTCTTATAATAAAATAATCAGTTTGTGCTTTATTAGATCCATTCTTATAAGTAAAAATATATTCATCAATTTCTCTAATAAAGTAGTAACAATAACAAAGTTATATGCTAAAGCAAAATCTAATATGGTTCTACCTTTTTTGTTAACTCCAAAACCGTAGCCATCATAAATACTTCTACATATTTCTACCACTCTAAAAACATGTTTATTTACCTCTAATGAAAATAATTTTTTCAAGAGCTATCATTTGTATTAATTCTTCTAGATCATTCCAAAATTTTTCTTTTGAACTTATATCTAAACCTACTTGATAAGCATAAGCACTTGAAAAATTTTATAAAAGAAGCCCTAACATTTACACACAAATTTGAAGGAATCATGTAATTATTTTTTGACAAAAATTTTACGCTCTTGTCGCCTACTAAACACAACTCTCCACTTTTAACATCTGGGACTTAGGGCACAACAATGATAGTGTTCAATTATATGACACAGCATAAAATAATTGGTATGTATATGATATCATTGATTCCTATAGTTTTTTCAGTTTTAAATTTTATAACAAATTTTATTTTTATTAATCCTCGGGTGGCTAATTTTTCCTATTTTGTCTTTAATATTTCTAAAATACCATATAAAAATGATTAATTTTCTATTTCAATTTACTTCTTTTTCTAATCTTAATCATACTTAGAAATGATTCCTTATTTATTTTTTTAAGAATTTTTAGCTATTCAATCACCTTATCTAGGGATTTATGTGAGCCTAGCCATCATGAATCTGAATCACTAGCGACTTCATAAATAGATCATATCAAGTCATTAGTTTGAGCTCAAACTTATATTTGAGTGCAATTATTATCCATGTTAGAGCTCGAGCTTGACTTTACTCAACTTAAGTGCCCTTTGAGTTAGTTCTATCAACATTAGTTAAGATTTATGACCCATTGGACTAAGATGTTCTCCCTCCAACCCATTTCCATTGTCCCACCAAAGTAACCTAGCCCTATTCTGCATTTACAGAGTCCCGAACTCCCTATTGCGTCTCCAATAACATTCAAGTTGAGCTCAAGCTTAGTAAACTAGCTTAGGTCAAGTTTAAACACAAATTCAAGCTAAGCAATACCTAAATGATTTTGCTTAATTAAGCCAAAACTTAACTCGACTCGACTAGTTTACATCCCTAACATGATTAATTGTTCTTAACTCCAACATCAACTATGTAAAAGATTTTCAAAATACTTTTCTTGGTATTTCAATATTCTACAAGTTCCGTATTAGGGAATTCATTTATTCTTCCAAGTTCCATCTATTAGGGAATTCATTTATTCTTCCAAGTTCCATCTAGCAATAACTAAGATGCACTTTCAAAATTTACTCCTATAATACATCTTATAGTTGAATAAAAAATAATCTATTAATAACTATCTTACTTGAAATCCTTTTTTGTATGATGTTTATAAATTAAATATTTGGCTAAAATTTTGTATCTTGTTGGCCTTCATAGAAAATTTTGGGCACATAGATTGAAGGCCTCTGCCATTAGATTAATTTTATAATAGCATTTAGATTGTAATTTGTATGCTCTTGTATTATTAGCTTCTTTAAATATTTTCTTATGAAGGATCTTAAAAAAAACTAAAATCTTGTAAGCCATTTCTTACATGGAACAACTCATTTTCCTTAATTCAGTCTTATTCCACTTGTAACATTTTTCTTTTGATCTGATAAATTCTCCTTCTTTGTCCTTAAATTTTCTCATCTTTGGTCTTTCATGTAAAATGTAAGTGTTTTTTCTTTTGTTTTTTTTAGTTTACTATTCAACATATTGATTTTATAACATGATAGGAGTATCATTCATGTAATATTTTACTATTAAAATACTTTTAAGCAAACATAAATATGAATTTAATTCATGTGTTTCTTTTTACCCTTTTTTTTGTGCAAATGGAGACCATAACAATCATTTACCAGGGTAATTTTCTAGTTATATATAAAAATTAAAAATACTTAGTTATTACCTTTAATTATTTACATAGTCATCAATCTGAAGTGTGGGCTTAGGGCATCAGTTAAGTTTCTTCCATTATAACTATTCAGATCACATATTTGAACATCCCTTCTTAATTCATCAGTGGAGGATTTATAATTTCTATAGACATAAAGAGATTGTTATTTGACTGTCTTTCAATCTCTCTAAATAATGATATTGTGATAGATATCTATTTTTTTTAGTCTCTTGTTTCTCTTTTTGGGTCAATAAAAACTTATTCTTTACAATTCAGCCAATTAATTACTGATTCATGTGCAAACAAAACTAGATCCTACTTTAACTAAATGCATCTCAATTAAAACTATGTAATGATTAAGAAAATTCTCATCATTATTTTATTTTGGTGATTTTATTTTTATAGTTGAAGGAAAAGGGCTTAACAGTATTATTTTGGTCAGTAGCAACAATGATGTAGCTCTCCAAACTGTCCCCAAAAGATAAAATTTACAAGTTTGAAGCAAGTTCAATAAACTTATGAGGAACTTTATTTAATCCATGCAGTAGGGAAAAGATAAACAACACGTGACAAGTTTAGTAAATAAAATCAAGATACAAGATCAACCTGAACCCAAGCCTTGTCATAAAAGGTGAACGCTAACTATAGAAGAATTTTTTAACAACACATTGGAGAGTCAAGAAGACTCGAGGATATCATCTCAAATTTAGGCATCCATCAATAATGAAGATCTTTGTGGCAGGAGTTTCCAAAATAGCTACAAGGCTGAGTGGAGATCATCTTGGTCAAGTAGCTCTTTGGAATTTATTCTCAGATTACTATGTTTGATTTTTAAATTCTTGAGAAAGCCCCATCCTTGTATAGAGGTATATATAACTATCCTATAAAGTTTCAATAAATTCTGGAGGCTCAACTATTGATCAAATGGCTAAATCACAACTCTTTAAGATAAAGTTATTTCCAATATGAGGTTTAAGAAATTTTTATATGATAATTTTCAAAGGTCATTCTATTGAAGAAATAGAGTACAAGGTATGAACGGATGCACACAAGATATGAAAGGATGAAGAGAAAAATAATACCTAAAGGAAATAATTTTTGAGAAATTCAGAAATTATTAGAAAAGAATATTTTCCGTGAAACCAACAGCTGATAAACCCATCCATGAGGCATGGTCATTTCCAATCTCTTGAACCTCATGTTGTGTAAGATATCAATCCTAAAGACTTTACATAGGCTATGTCAGGGAGAGTTAGAAAGAAGTAATAAAATTGCAGTCAATCATAGTTATCAACTCTTAAAGCTCTAATCTCTACATTCCCTTTCTTCCCAAGAAAACAAGCCCATTGGTTGCTCCTTCATTTGCAGTCAATCATTGTTCATCAACTAGCTCAATCATTTTAAAGAGCTCCTTAGTTTGTCTCGAGAATCAAACAATCCTCCTCATTCACACCTCAATCTTGATTTGATTCTTCCTTCTTTACTTTGCTCATTATTAGCTGAAGAAAACTTACATTCAGTTAACGCTAAAACAAATACAAAAACAAAATTTTCACAACCCAAACCTTTTGCCCTGCAATGGTAATTCCATATCAAATATCAGAAATTTAATTTCACTCTACCAAACAAGAATATGCAAAGTAGAAAAATAACTAATAATTCTAAAAGCATAATTTATTTATGCTGTTCAGTTTTCATAGGAATTTTCAATTGCCCAACCAAACAGATCATATTATGCTGATTTTTTATACGTTTTGTATAAAATCGTTGCATTGCTTCTATGCTATTTTAATGCATCCCAAACATTCACGCATTGAAAGTATATTCTAATTTTTCAAAAATATTTCTAAATTCTTAGATAGTCTAGCATATAGTTGGATCGCCATAACAAACTACAGAAGGGAAGTGTGGCCTTCATACCTAAAGCGCCTCCGACATTAATTGTAAGATACTACCATATAATTTAACTATGGTTTCACGTCGTCTAAAGTTACCTGTGCCATATTTCAATTCCACAAATGTTTCTTCATAGAATCCTCAGGACTAATTATAAAGATATTTGTTGATATTTTCTTGTTCACTTGAGATGTATTATAATTCTACTCCTTGAAGGAGTACACTTCATTGTCTCTTACTGCCCAAAATTTATGACAGGTTAAGGGAGTAATGGAAGATCAGAGAGAGGAGCATGCCATAGATAGTGTATTAGTAAGCTTTCCAGCTGAAGAAGTCAAGGAAGTATTCTCGATTGCAGACAAATGTCTAAATCCAGATCCCTCAAAGAGGCCAACCATGTTCGAAGTTCTTAAAATGCTAGAGCAAATAAAATCAGAAAAATCTGATAATTTTATTTGATTTGTTACTTTTCGCAATGATTTTTTATCATGGAATGAGGAAAAACTTCTGCCAAGGATGGTTTGAACCTTCAAGGCTTCACTTTCATCTTAATCACAGGGTGGGCTCAATGAACCATATAATAAAACCAGCTCTGTTCAACATCACGACAAGATCTGTGAGGAAAAGAGCTTCTCGAAAGATGGAAGTCTCTGCATGGTACTTATATGGGGAAAATTGACGGAAGCAGTGAACAACATAATTAACCAGGTTATTTCGGCAAATTGGACTAAAATATTTTTATTATCAATCAAGCTCTGAGGATCAAATTTTTTTAGCAAAATTTGAACAAGACCAAGACCAGTGAACAGAAAGAATCCCATTCCATGGTATGTATCGCCATATAGACAGAATGAAAGAATGCATTGATATGTGCCATATGTCCATAACTTAACATTCAGTCCAAGGTGAATAAGAAATGACTCTGAAGAGAATCACAAATGTGCTCGTCTTTGTGCCACATCCTTATTCTGTGCACTCTACATGAACTAGGATTTTCATCTCCATGCTTCAAGCAGATTATCTCGTCCTTGAATATTGTTTGTGCGCTTCTTTAGCATGAGTGTGCCAATGAGCTACAAGGTCTGCTCGCAATTATTTTCTTAAATATTAATTTTCTATTTTTTAATTGCTTTGAAGTGTCCAATTCACTACCCCATTGCTTTCGGTGTGCGCGCAAGGGGCAAAGCTTTGGGTGCTAGCTTCTTGATGACGCAAACCGAGAAGAGACTGCTATGGTATATGAGCGTAAGAAATAATTTGGTGTAAATTGCCATGTAACAATCCCTTAAATTTCTCACATCAGGTAACTGAAAAAGGAGAGAACATATTGGTATTGTCTGTCACAGCCAAAATATATTTAAAGCAACTATTTCGCACAAGACGAAATAACTGTGGTTGCGCAGAATCAAGTTTTTTCAAATCGACCTGTTCGTTGAACATTTTAAGTACGGAAAAATTGCATTATAAATGTTCTATTAAGGTCTTTTGGATTAAGTTTGCAAGAAGCTGAGTTGAATATATAGTCAGTGAAGATTCACAAGGTTGGCTTTATTTAAACTTTAATCTTCCAAAAACGTAGCCTTAGTCAATTTGTAATAGCCAGATTTAACTGATTTGTTTGTTTGGGCTCCTTCAATTTTTTTGGGTTTATGGTTTTCGTCGCAGACAATCATGCATATCTAACCAAAAAAATGCATTATGAAAGAAAAAACCCAGGATCTCATGATGTAGTGTAAATTTCTAATTGTACTTCTGAGTGTGATCAGATACATCCTTTTGCACGTTATAAGGTAATCTTTTAATTAGATGCTCAATAATTTTTATCATCGATATTGATTTTCATCATATCAACATGCAATTAAGATATCATGAATCATAAAAGTATTGGGGATTTTACATACATAACTGTTGAATTTCAGTACAGGTGATACAAAACCAAGCAGAAACCGTGGAAGGAAAGTTCAAAACAACGTCAATTGTTTCATATATTATCATCCAAATTTTAGCACCAACATAAGAGTGTAGAAGGGGACAGAACCTGTACAAGTGCCGAGGTAGTTATGGAGAGAGGTAAGACCAAATCAGGTAGTTATAATCGAACGGTTGACAATGTATCCGTGAAGGGTGTATTTTTTTTTTCCATGAAGGGTGTCAGCTGGACTGTATATAGAGGAATGAGACCACTTCTATTACAAGCAAATTTATTTAACCACATCTTTGTCTGTATAATTGTTGCCGCACCGCAAGCAGCTATGCCCAGCTTGGACTATAAGCTTGTCCCGAAGATGTTAAATCCGAGTAGTAGAAAGGGCCCTGGTAACAATGCTAGCTACTTGACCTTATGAGTTGATGTGATGAACAATAATATCATTGAACTTAATACAATGTGGAATAAAGTGGAAATCAATTGCAATATGTTTTGTTTGAGAGCAAAAAAAAAAGATTGTTTGCTACAGCTAAATCTGAAATATTATTACAACAAATTAGTAGGTTAAGGTAGAGCAATACAAAAATCCCAAATGAGAACTTTTAATCAAAGCCATACATTGCCTTAGTAGACTAGCGAGCCACATTAGATTGTTTTCTGAACAACCCAAGAAATGAACAATAACTAGTAGTAGATTTCTGATTTAAGGGATCACTAGCCCAATTAGACTTTTAGAAAGAACCTCATCATGTGCCACAGTGCTAGAATTTGGCAATTGAATAGGTGATGACCAGCTTGCCTTACCTCTTAACGACGTGTCTATGAAACAGAAATCAAGTGTTCTTGTTTCTTCACCATCACTAGATGGGGGCATCCCCTATTCTTCCTTTCATAAGAAACTTGGAGTCTTCGAATAGTCCTCCCGGCAAGCTTCAGAAGTTCTGGAACCTAGCAAAAAAGCACTCAGTCAACCACGACTCTCCAAAAGATGAGAACATAGCTATTGAATTTAGGAACATAAAAAAGAAACATATTGCATACATGTCATTTTAGCCCTGAAAGGAACCGTCGATTGCTGTGAGAAAGGAGAAGTGGTCAAATGTGGATGAGAACTGTTCGCCCTCAGCTTCTTCTTAGTCACCTTAGCAGCAACCACCACCCTTTGCTTTGCCTCTTTAGCATTAGAGGATTCCTATGACCCATCAAACATGGCGCCAACCATCTCACTCCACAAGACTTTATTCAGAACGTCAGCCTTTAGATATTGATGCAGCGACATCTCTTGGCCCTTGATCATGTACCCATACTTTGTCATGGAATCTGTTAATGTCTTCACTTGGGGAGCATGCGACAGGTCGGATGCCGACACGCTATCTTAGACTTTGAGAAAGAATGAAGCTTAAAGGAAGCTTCATAAACGTGATAAAACATCGTTTAGAGTCCCCTTAATGTAACAAAGAAGTTGTTCGAGTAATTGAAATGTGCATTAGGCTAACTAGTTGGTACATCATCAGTTGCAGAAGATGGGAGAGAATGTTTAGAGGGTTGTAAAACATTATGTCGAGCAGTAGGAACAAGTAAGTGGTGGGATGTAGGAAGATTTAGTGGAGCTTATTGGAGAAGGTGGAGTGTGAAAAGGAAATTGTTCCTCATGAAAACTAACATGTCTATAGATATAAACTTTGCCAGAAATAGGATCAAGAGATTTATAGCCTTTGTAGTTGGAATGCATAGCCATGAAAGACACATGCAAAGGATTTGACAACAAGTTTATGAGAAAAATAAGCGGATAACTAGGGATAACATAAACGCCCAAAGGTCTTAAGGTGATTTTAGAGGCTTATTAGAGGAGTTGAAATGGAGACAAATTATTTGTATTTGGGGGAGGCAATTCATGAGATATGAAACCATAAGAATAGTATCCACCCACCCATAGATTAGAAGGGAATTGAGCATCAAGCATGAGTGTACAAACTATCTCAATCAAATGCTTTGTTTGTGCTTAGCAATACCATTTTTATACAGATGTATAATGAAAGCTGCTCTTGCGATGAATTCCATGGAATGTAAGTAAATGTTGTAAAGTGTTACTAAAAAAATTAGCACCACCATCAGTGCAAATTATCTATTTTTGGTATGAAATTGAGTTCAACAAAATTTTAGAAATTCTAAATTTTAGCTGTGATTTCATATTTCATTTTCACAGGAAACTTCTAACAGTATTAAGAGAAATCATCAATTAGTGAAATAGAGTATGTATAATCTTGATTGGACAAAATTGGGGAAGGTCCCCATGCATTACTATGAAGTAATTAAAAAAGAAAAAAATGATTGAGAAGCATAAGAAAGAAAATGCTATCTATGACTTTTAGCAAGAGCACATGCAAAACAGTAGAATGTGTTGTTTCTAATTTTGTGACAGCTACAGTGTCAAAGTTGTTGTTCTTGGGTGGGGATGGCTGGATGTCCGAGCCTTCTATGCCAAAAAGTAGGATCATATGATGAGCTCGGGAGAGCAACCAGTTTGGTAGATGAATTAGCTGAATGTTTAACCAGATATACTCCTTAATGACAAATTTTATGGAGGAGAACTTTTTTGGTCATGTGATCCTTAACAACAAAAACTAAATTTATCAAATATTATGGAGCATGAGTTATCACTAGTAAGCTGATGAACTGAAAGCAATTTAATAGAGAGGTTTGAAATACATAACAATGGATGTAGGTGAAACGTGTGGCTAGGAGTATAAATTATTCTTTAACACAACGAGCATTGAGAAATTGATCCAACTTTTTCAAAAATGTGACAAGTAATTACAACAATATAAGTTTAACTACCTCTAAATGAATTTGATCTTCCTTGAGTTCTTTTATGATTAACTCTATATAAGGTATTAAAATATCTGCTAAAATTGGCATATTGAGAGGAAGATCAGTCGCAACCTCTAATATTAGTGAAAGCGATTTGAGAGCCTGTAAGATTGGTGAGTGTGAGTTCTTTTGTGGCTTCAACAGCAAGGATTATTTCTTCATTACATAAGAGTTAGTAGAATTCATCTAAGCGAATGGGTTGAAGATTTTTCCAAATAACCATTTTAAAAACATGATAAGTGGACATAAACCATTAAGAGTATGCAAGAGATATCTTCTGAATTGATTGGAGAGCCTAATACAATAATTGCATCCACTTTTTTTTCAGAGATATATTGCATCCTAGATTTATCCTTTGAAATAGTAAGGTGCAATTTAATTTTAAGAAATATAATTTGAGAGATATTAGTAGATTGAAAACGCCTTTCAATAGTTCTCTAGATATCCACACAAGAGTCACATTTAAGAAGGTAAGGTAGAAGAGTAGCTGAGATGGTAGAATCTTATTTTGAAGCTAAAATTTGATCTACAAGAATCCAAGTATTGTAAGATGGATTTTGAATAAGAGTTCCATCCTCATAGGTTATTTGATGAGCAGGTTTTGAGCAAGAACCATCAAGATAGCCCTCAAATCCATTTGCTTAATCAAATTTAAGGTATGGAATTTTCAAATAAGATGATTGTATGTAGAGAGTTGGACATTGACGACAAACTTAAAATTTTTCATAAGAAAACTCAGCTAGGGAGAGTCCTAGAAACATCATTTGTTTGTACCTGAGTGGTATATGAATCTCTAGCTGCAGAGTTAAGAGAATCGTCCATAGTGGAAGAAAAATTGAGAAGATCGATTTGTGAAATAAAAATAGGGAGCATCTAGTTATACTTCTTTAATACCATGTTGAATTTCATTATAGATAATACAAAACCAAGCAAAAAGAGTAACAAAGGAAAGACATGAATTTTAGAACAACCACAATTGTTTCGTACATCATCATCCAGTATTAAAATACCAAGATAAGAGTATATAAGGGGATAGAACCTATACAAGAACAGATGTAGTTTTGGATAGTGGTGAAGACCAAACCATGTAGTTATATTTAAGTGGTTGAGATAGTATCTAGAAGAATGAGACTTTTGTTACAATCAAATTATTTTACCACATATTCATGTATATGCTTATCAATAACAACTAAAACGTTATAAAGGTAACACCTAAATTATATACATGTAGCACATCAAAAATAAAGTATTTATATAGGTAACAGCTAAATTTCTTTAAACATATCAACATAAGCACTCCATAATATGTCTACGTCATCTTCTCCGCTTAAAACATGCACATACTTCTCCAAAAATTCTATAGTCTATTGTAAAATTTCTCCAATTCATGAACTGCTCTATCCCTTCTACAATCAATGGAAAAATATCTCACAAAGAAGTACCTTAACATAGTATGTCAACCTGGGTGCACTTCTCTTCTCCACTCTCCTTCAGTGATCTTCACTATTAAAGTACAACTTTAATCTTTAGCTTCTTATGCCTCTTTTACAATTTTATGCATACCACTTTATTGGAAGATTTCATTCTTGGTTAAGGCTATGATGAATCATTTCCTTATCAATTTTCTTAGATAGCCACTTGTATTATAAGGTCTTAAATGTTACTAGCACTTGGGATCCCTTATCTGTTGGCTCTATTGCCTTCTTTTTACGAGAATTTTGTTGGAGCATACATCTAAAGCACTATACATGTACATTATTCTACTTTTGAAACAACATTGTACTAGAGCTATAAAATAAATTGAGAATAGAAATATAAAAAATCTTGTTAACATATAACAACAACATGTCTTTATCCCACTAAGTGGGTTCGACTACATGAATCACTTTTCTCAATTTTTTCCTATTGACTGTCATATATTCATTGAATTCTAATAAATAAATATCATTTTTTTACAACATTCCCAAGTCTTTTTTGTTATATCCCTGACTTTCTTTACATAAGTCAAGTCTAAATCATCTACTCTTCTAACTGGATCATTAGATGGTTGACATTTAATGTGACCAAAACATAAAAGATGACTCTCTAATCTTATATATCAATGGAGCTACACTAGATGTTTCATAGATATATTCCTCTCATATTTTATATCTATGCGTAAATCCACTCATCCACCAAGCATTCTCGTCTCAGCAACACTTAGTTTTATGCTTCTATTTTTTAGGCCAACATTCTGTGCCATAATGAATTGTAGGTTTGTCTAGTCTCCATCTTATAAAAAATAAAAATTGTAAATTATTATTTATCATTTCAAGTTAAATTATCTTTTAAATCAGAAATATCATTGAGAAGAAGATAAAATAAATCATTTTGTTTAGTGAAAAATGATTTGAATGGTTTGTTAGATTGTTTTACTTGAGAACAAATTTCACACTTTGCATCGTTATTTATATTATTTTTTATATAATAAATTCATATACATCATCATTCTATATGTTATATAGTTTGAATGTCTTAATCTTCCATGTCAAATATCAGAAAAAATAATTAGTGAAAAAAAATTTTACACAAGAGACTTAAGTAAACCATTAAATAAACATCAAGTTCAAAGAAATGATTAACTTTTAGTTATGATAGTCTTACTCAACTCAAATGCTAGATGTTAACCATGTTGAATAAGTAATGAACCAATAATTAAATTTTTTTAGTATTTGATTTATACAAAATTGAATATAATATTAAAAAAAAAATTATGTCAATTTTAGATTGGTAAATTATAATATGAAGAATTCAACCAAATATTTTTCTAAATACGCATCATCATTTTTGCATTTTGATTCAAGTGCTTTCCAAATGTAAAAACTTTTGACATATAGAGTATATCATATAAACGATCAAAACGAATCTTAAGCTTGCACCTAAAAAAAGATAAAAATAAATCTCGTGGAGTTTTGCATTTCTATAGTCCTTCATTAGGAAAAAAAATGACAACATATCTTCATGACTAATATTTTCATGACTGTTGACGAAAAAAGCTCAGCCTAATATCTTCATGACTGTAATATTTGAGTAGAAATGTATTTTGAAGTTGATGAAAATTTATTAATTTACCCATCTATGAAATAAAGTGACAGCATAAATTTAAGAAATGAATAACACAATTTTTAAAAAAAAGAGTAATAAAACATGTTCTTACCACATCTAAACAATTTACCATTTAAATTACATGTATCATTATCAATAAGAACTAATAAATTTTTTCTTTACAAAAATAGGTTTACATATATTTTTAGGTTATTTAAGCAAATTCAATGCTTCACATCCTTATTCATATTATTTATTGATATTATATTCATATGAATCATCTTTCTAAATGTGTGTATATGCTATAATCCTTCATTTCGAACATCAATGGAAATACTAAATGTAATAAAAAATAAATTTTATAGATTTTATTTTTAGAAATAAATAAATTTAATTTAAATATACTATAACACAAATATTTAGTTCCAACAAATGATCCGATTTTTATGGTAATCTCAGTCGGGTCAAATACAAGATGATAATTATGTTGAATAAGTAGTGAAACACTAATTAAAAATCTTCTAATATTCAAAATTTTTTATCTTGAATTTACCAAATAACTTATGGGGAGAAGCCTTTATTATCACCTTTTTTATCTTAAATCATGTACTTTATAAGGATTCCAATAAAATATCCTATGAAGTTTGGAAAATATAAAATCAAATTTAAAGTATTTAAAATTATGGTGGTTTTTAGCTAAAATATATATTCCATAATGTAAGAAAAGGAAATTAGAATCTGAAGTATTGTCGATGAAATCATAAATTTTCCCTCAATATTCCTACTTATAGATTTCTTCTTATTAACTCAGATATTAGTGATATTTCTAACAATATAATTTTTTAATCTTAAGATATTATATTTTTTTAATATATTTTTCATGAAAAATAAGATTAAAAAAATCTATTGATTAAAAAGGATCTTCAATTAAAAAATATATAATAAATAAAGATGGTATCATTTCGGCTAGTAAAATATTGACAATATTAGAAAAAAGTAAAAAAAATGAAAAAAATAGAATAATTTATTTATTTATTTTAAAAATTATTTGATCACTTTTTATTAAATTATGAAGTCTATAGATGTATATTATTGGAAAGGGATTGATTATAATTAAATAGATTTTATCTTATGAGATAAGACTTGGATGCTTTTTGATTTACATCTTGTTTGTAACTATTTGATGTAAATGAATTTTAAGACAAAATTAAAATCACATGAAACTATAAATAAACACAAACTAAAATTAGTAGCCAAGGAAATATGATTTTAAATATTTGATGTTTATTTCATATTGCAAGATTTTCTATAATATATTTGCTTTTAGCTTTAATTTCAATATACAATCTAGTGATATATCAAATGGATAT
Source organism: Phalaenopsis equestris (assembly GCF_001263595.1). Classification (NCBI taxonomy): domain Eukaryota; kingdom Viridiplantae; phylum Streptophyta; class Magnoliopsida; order Asparagales; family Orchidaceae; genus Phalaenopsis; species Phalaenopsis equestris. The sequence continues at coordinate 266,306 of NW_018218650.1, forward strand.
AATGATTGTATTTTAAACGATGGTTTCGATGATGAATTTTATATGGATCAATCTAAACGTATTATAGTAAAAGATGAAGAAAGAAGTTTTGCAAATTAGAAACTTTTGTTTGAATTAAACAAAGTCCTAAATAATGACATGAAGAACTTAATAAAATAGTATAGTCATATTCTTTTTGTAATTGTTTTTCTAATAACTATGTTCATATTATAATAATTGGTAAAGTTATATGATTTTATGTCTTTATATTGATGATATTTTAATATCTGGAATAAATATAGATTTTATAAAATGTACTTAAGATTTCATATCAACTTAATTTGATAGGAAAGATTTTATGAAGCTAATGTCATACCAAGTGTAAAAATTTTATAGAAATGCAAAGAATACTTCTATTTCGAAGTTACATAATATTCGTAATTTATTTAAGAAATTTAATTATCAAGACGTAAATACATTAAGAAGTTCATATAATTTTGACTTATTTCTTATTAATAATTAGAATGATAGTGTATTGAAATTAAAATATTATTAAATGATTTTTTATCTGATGCATCTATCAAATTATTCTTGACTTTATAACATTTAAATATATTGGTAACTTAAGTGAAACTCATTAAAAAAATATTATAATTTTCTTAAAAAAATTAATATCTTAGATGAACTATTGCATTTATTTTAGTTATTTTCTTGTAGTGCTATATGGATATTTTGATTTTCTATAGTATTAAAAGGATATTGAGATATTAGTCGGATTGCCAACGCTAATGATACATTGGTCACTAGTGGTTTTGTTTTCAATTTTGTTTATGGTATTATATCATGTAAATTCAACGAACAAACATTAATTTCTAAATTTACCATGGAAGCATAATTAATAATACTTAATCTTGCGACTTTTGAAGTCAAGTGACTTAAATTTTATTAACTTATATAACTTATATTTAAAAATATGTACCTACTATTCAACATGAACCTCATTATGAAAGAGAGTCTATATATGCAGCTTGGGAAAGATTTAAGGAACTCCTTAGAAAGTGTGTACATCATGCTTTGCCAAACTGGCTAATCATTCAAACTTTTTATAATGGGTTAGTAGGATCCCTTAAATTTATTATAGATACTGCTACTAAAGGTTTTTGTTGGCCTCACTTTTGGTTGAGGTCTAGTTTCTTCTTTAGGAGCCTAGGATCTAGCCAAAGGACATTCCTGTTGACTATTCTTAGAGGACTAGTAGTGATGGAACCCTCACCAATAGAAATTCTAAACTCATATTTGCTTATCTTGAAGTTCCACATGTTGGTTCAAACCTCTAGCACTTAGTAGGTGGGACCAAAATGGGGGAACTCAAGAGGAGTCCCCATACGATTGTTTGACCTTAGAGTTAGCCCTGGTGGTGTGGACTTGGTTAGTCCTGCACACACACAAATATAAGCCCTAACTAATAAATTTGACAGGATGAAACATTCAATAATCTTCTCCTCAAAATTGAAGCCAAACTATAAGATAATTTGGGACGTCACTCAGGTTCTCCTCAGGATCTGTGACAACCCCTAGTTTTTTTTCCTTTAGATTCCATAATAAATGTTCGAAATTTGAGCCTCTCCCATTTGACACTCCTTGGTCCAACCTTTGAAAATTTCTATCCTTTGAAATTCTTGGAGACAATATTTTTTAATCTTAATCGAGAGTTTTCTTAAGTGACTTTGGTCATTTAAGATGTAATTGACTATAAGGGTTTGCCTCTATAGGTAGCTTTCAGAACCCAGGTAATATAAATCATGTCTAGTTGTTTGTATTAGATAGGGGAAGTTGTAGGCATACATAAATGGTCTAAGAACCTTACACTTCTTCCAAATAATCACAAATTGCCACTAAATTTAAAAATTAAAATAAGAAAGGACATGCCCAGTCCACAGAACGAACTTTGTCAATTTTTCTTTGAAGATGCTACAATAGCGTTCCAAACTCTCACATTCTCCTGCAACTTGCCGACCAACCGTGAAGCCCACAATGTTGCCCCAACGATCAAGTTTGGCTCCGGATTTGATGATGTCAAGATCGAGCTCGAAAAAGCCCCACTTGTCATCATGAAGATTGCCTCCTCAGCAGTATAAGAGTCGTCCGTAGAGTTCAACTTAAATTTTTCCCAAGACTTCCCTTCTTGCAAGAAGGCAAAGATCATCGCTGCCCTAATGTTCACTAAGTTTGTCATTCATGTGAGAGTAGTTACACTAATTAGTGTCGTATTTACAGTTACTGTGCATGTTGTCCTGCCTGCTAAGGAATAAGAAGTTATGATCGTAAAAGATTCAATCGATGGATTTAATACTGCGTCTTCAGTATTTGAGATTTGCTCCAATTCGAAGACTGCGCCGTTAATTAAGACACAATGAAGAAACTGTAGTCAAAGGATTCAGAAGGTTGCACAGGCCCAAGTTACAGAGATGATAGCTGTTGATGAGATTCTTCAGCAGATGTTGACTGAGACCTCTTCTCTCCTTTGAGGAAGTAAGTCACATCCACCAATGAATACTACTGGATATGAGAGCTTTCATAGGATTTCCACTGCTCTGCAATATAAGGGCAGAAACGAGGATCGCCGGCTTGGGGGTCACAAAGAACTTGTAGTCGGAATAAAACAACAGAGATATAAACAAGGAAAACTTAAAGAAATTTTTATTAAAAATAAGAAAAGACTCACAAACTAGATTAGAGAAGAGAAGTAGACTCTTGGCTTATGGTCGGGATGTCTGCAACTCATAACATAAGCCTCCTTATATAGAAGAGTAGGCGGGACAAAGAGATAAGACTAGACCAACATGATAACGTGGCCAGCTGGGTGGAGAACAATTCCACGCAATGTGGATGGCCAGGATTTCTCCACATGGAAAGGAGATTCCCATTAACCAAAACCATGGTCCGAAAGTAATAAAACTAGCGGCAAAAAGGCAGAAAATATCTTTTCTGTACCCCACTTACGGACTCATCTGGTCGACTGGCCAACAAAGCTAAATTATTGCGGGCCCACTATAGCTCCACATGATACAGAATTCTGGATATATCCAGATACAAAATACATACTCCAATACCGATAAAAATACATAAATATGAGAGAAGAGACTTTATCAAATTTACACCCTGGAATTAAATGTCTCTTTTCAGGCCCTAGTAGACAACTTGTGTTGCAACGCCGATGAGGCTATCAAGCCTACTCTCCGTCTATTGAACATCTGGTAGGATGTTGCTCCAAGCATTGTCTTTTCCTAAATAGCATTTGCAACATGCAACTTTATTCTCGTACATGTGGTGAAGAATGGGTAGTTCATTAAGCACCTTGTTCGCTTGATCTGACTCAATCCTTCTAGCAGCGCCTCTGAGTTTATCATGTGTGTACATAGATAAAGGAAAATCAAAACTTTCCCATAAAAACTCCTAGTGTATATCACTGGCATCTTTCAGAATATTTGGTAGATCAAAAATACTAGGGCAGCTTCTGCTGAACTCCTTCCTCCTAGCTTGTTGCGTTCATTCGCGATGTAGTTCATAACGTTTGTCTGGGATGTTATGATTCCACCAGTGATCTTTGATTCCTTTACGCGTCCACTGGTAATTATTTGATGTGATTTCATAATACTCATCCTCTTTGAGAGGACTCTTTTCCTTAGAGCTTCTGGCGTCCATTCTTTGCCTGTAAATAAAAGTTCAACACCTTCTTCGTAACTTGAAATTAAAATCATAAAGACAAGTATTCCTTACCAGGGATCAACATGTTATTAAAGAAAATAAGTAATATCCAGATCTACTCAAAGTTCGATCTAAAGAATGGATTTCATCAGGTCGCAATGCATTCAGATTTAATTGAATGGATGACATTCACAACACCAACCTCGGATTTAATTGAATGGATGACATTCACAACACCAACCGGATTATACGAATGGCTGGTCATGTCATTTGGATTAAAAACCGCGCTTGCCATTTTTCAAAGAAATATGGATTTTTACTATAGCAACTGTTCTGATTTTCTTGCAGTTTATATCGATGATATAATTATCTTCAGCAAGATGAAAGTGAGCATAAGGAACATTTGGAGAAGTTCCTCACAACTGTAGAAGCAGAAGGACTTGTGCTATGACCAACAGAAATGAAGATAACCGTAAATGAGATAGAATTCCTTGGAGCAGTCTTTGGGAAAAAAAAATCAAATTACAACCTCATATAATTAAGAAAATAACATATTTTCCTGATGAAAAATTAAAAGAAAAGCAAGGTATGAGATCTTGGCTCAGAATTCTCAACTATGCTTGTAGTTATATCCCAAATCATAGAGTTCTTCTTGGGTCCTTATATCAGAAAAAATCTCCCCACAGAGATAAAATACTAAAAAATCATGATTGGGAACTTATCCGTAAAATAGAGGAATTACCCCATGGTCATGGTGAGGAGAGGGAGAATCTCACTCTTATCACCAGAGTCCATACAATATTTTGAAGGTTGGCTGTTAAGGAATGGTATTCAGTTGTTGAGTTACTCAAACAGGTAACTAAGATGTACATTCTCACCCCATATGAAGAAAAAAACTTTAAGAGATGTCAGATCTGTCTCTCAGTCCCAAGGATCAGCTCAGGTTCTGCTAGCATGTATTCTTGTTAGATTCCTTCTGAGAAGCCAATTCAGTACCTTCACAGATACTGTCGTTGTTGCTCCAGGGCATGTCGGATGTCTACCAATCAAGTCATGACTGGGTCTGAGAATACTGCCTACTGTTGTTTCCAAGAATGTTTCAAAGAAAGATAAGGAGAAAAAGTTACCCGATGTTGTACTTGATCCGCACCACGGGAAGCATACCTCTCTTTGACACACTGATGCCTCATTGAGACACTCCTTCTCAAGGCATCACTAATGAAGAAGAAGGTATGGGTATCGAAGGTTGCCACATCAGCTCTGTTGGACAAGCCCTCAAGGTGAGTCTATGGAATGAAGCAGAGGTCTAAAGTAACAAATGTTGTTGCCGCTACTACTACCGAGTCCGATGTATAGAGGGAGAATGCTTAGGAGAGTCCTCCAGATCTCAATATGATTCAGGAATAGTCATTGAAGAAAAAGTTGAAAAGCTTAGAGCTGAGATTTTTGAATTGCCTTGAGAACATGGGGTGGTTGTCGATGATGATGAAGATTTTGATTTTAATGATTATCTTGATGAGGAGTTTATGAACATTAATGACATCAAAACTAGAGTCGTTTCATCTGCACGTGAGTCTCAGCTGCTTGTTGAAGGGAATGTTGTTGATGACTTGTGTAGGGTTGTTTTGTTGAGAGATGAGTAATCAGCTAGATGGAGAAAATAATGGAAGAGATGGTCACCGCCATGGCTACAATGCATGGGCAATCACAGTCACAACTGTTAGCCTTACTGGAGATCAACCAACCATAGGTTGTTCACATTACGGATGAGAGGAGAGAAGTTGTCTATGCTAACAGAGACGATCATCAGCAGAAGGATTCCCCACATAGCTTAATACCGGAGAAGAACATTAGTTCTTAGTTAAACAACAAGTTTGGGAAGCCTTAGCCCAGTCCAAGGGAGGTGCATTAATTTCAATGGGTAGACCTTACCTGGAGGACATTAATGTCGTACCTTACCCTAAGGGTTTTGTGTCACAGGCCTTCAAAAAGTTCAAAGGGATCGGAAATCCCAGACAACATGTAGAATATTTCTGAGCCAATTGTGGCAATACAAGACGTAATGAAGTTTTAATTTTCTATTAGTTCGTCAGAAGCCTATTAGGGATCACATTTGATTGGTATGTCGAGCTACCCAACGGATTAGTGAAAATGTTTGTCGAGTTGGAGCAGTTGTTCTTGAAGACATTTACTATAGTGCAACACCACATTACGATAGGGGATTTTGTGGTTGAGTGACAGAAGCCCAACAAGACTTTGGTGGATTACATCTTGAGGCGACAGAAGCCCAACAAGACTCTGGTGGATTACATCTTGAGGTGAAGAAACTTAAGCATGAAGTGCAAACCTCAGTTACATGAACTTAATGCGATTGAGATTCTATTCAAAAGAATACATGGGCTAGTAGCTTTCATGCTTAAGGGGCTCACCATTAAGTCATTTGAGAAGTTACTTAGCAAGGCTAGCAGCTTGTAAAAGAAAAATCAAACAATTGGATTCCTAAGAAAAGATAGAGAAGTCCAGAACAACTGAAATATTCGAGAAGAAGTTTGGGACACTAGGGACAACGAACTAAGGAATGCAGCCAATAAAGATTCCAGTCGAGTAGTCCCATCAGGGCCATCAGTAGTCACAACATACACAGCCTCAGCATCAGTCTGCTCAGCAGTATGGTTAGTTCAGCGAGTAGCAGAGGACTCACAGGATAGATAACAAACAGGGTATGACAATCACAGGGTAGATCAAGAGAACATACTCCTTCAAAGATGAAGCCATGATAAAGATGTTCAAGAGTCTAATGAAGAGGTTCGAGTTAAGACTGCTCAGCCAAAGAAACTAAATGAAGTGGATAAGAAAGACCATCCCAAGTACTGTCCATACCTTAGGCTAGTTGGACTTACCATAGAGAGTTGTTTTAGTTTTAAGGATTGGCTCGAGAAGAATCTTAAAGAAGGGAATATAATAATTCCTAAAGAATATTTAAAAGAACCATAAAGTGGTTCTGTAAATATGATTTTGGCCAAGCCAATTTTCCCGATGGAGCCATATTCAGAAGAAGGTGGTTGGAGCACAGTTTGCAATAGATCAACTAAGAAGGTACTTGATTAGATTTAGACCGCTTTACCATAAGCCACCATTTAGACTCTATAGCTTGTTAAGCTAAAGTTGGAGATTTCACCAAAGAAATTGCCGCAGCCAGACGAGAATAAGGACATGATCAAGAAGATCGATAGCGCAAGGGGTAGAATAGGGGCTGCCTATGTTAGATTGTCTGTCTTGAATTTGTGGGAGAAAATTCTTGAACTGCTAACCATGTATGATTATCTCTTTACCACTTTGTAGTCTTTTGAATATAATGATTATGATTTCAGCTACGTTTTAACAATCTCCAGTAACAACGTAACTGACTGCGACCAATCTAGCCCCAATCTCGATTTACAAAATGATCCTCAAATCATACCTAAGTCCGATGAACCATTAACGAGAATGAAGAAGATGTCGACACTGCCGATTACGACAGTTCCAAGAGTGAAGAGCCAGTCCTCGAGTGTCAAGGAGCACTTCTCACCTTCAACTTAGATTTAGTTGATAGAAAAGAACCACCAGAAGATTTGCCTATAACATTGCAAGAAAAAGAAGAAGAGATTACTCAAATAAGTCTTAGGAGTGGACTGATCTTAACCCCAAGAATGGCTCCAATAGACAGAGGAAAACAAATAGTTACTCGGGAAGAGCCGCCTCTACTTATAGAAGAAATACCTATTCAAAGTTACATTGGAAGCATGTATAAAGTGGATTTTAACATACTAGATCATATTAGGAGGTTTTCGGCCAAACTAAGCATCTACGTTGCTATGATATTGTCAAAGGAGATGAGGGAAGCTCTGGATACAACCTTGCTTGACCCAAAAACTTGCATAACTTAGTTGGTCAGCACGTCCTTGGATGAAGTTTATTTGTTAAAGGAACATCATGGGGTAACCTTTACTGATGAGAACTTGCTGCTTTGTACTACCGATCATAACGACCGCTCTATATTTCAATCAAAATCGATATGTTTATGCTTTCCAAAGTTTTGGTAAATCCAAAATCATCGCTCAACTTAATGAGTCTACAAACGTTAGCTTACTTGGACATTGACTCTCAGTAGCTCACTATCGATAGGATGATGCTAAGAGGATTTAATCATAAAGGGGAAAGTGCTCTTGGATTGATCACACTACTAATGAAGGTTGGAGAGCTAGCAACAACTGTAAAGTTCCATATCATCGACGTAGAGACCTCTTTTAATGCTTTACTTGGTCGACTGTGGCTGCACGAGCATAACATAGTTACATCATCACCACAGCAGTGTATCAAGTATTTCAAGGAAGGAACAGAACATTGCATCAAGGGGGGCATCCATGAAGACAATGCCTACTATGCCTCTCCGAAGAAGACTGTCTTTTCCCGTGAAGTTGTGCCAAATGAGATGGAAGATTCAGAAGGATCATTAAAGAAGGGTCATTCAACTCTACTTTAAAATCTAATACCATTTCTTCACAACAAGTTGGTAGTGGTTCCTTTAGCCCATGCACCCGAGATCAAGGCTAGGGACGTGGACGAGGAAGAACCAATACAATTGTGGAACAGACAAGGAGGACCATCAACATTGATGTGGAAGGAAGTTCCGATGAAGAGATGATGATGATAAAATAGAAGAAACCACAGTTCAAAATTCCCTTGGAGGATTGTTGACCTCACTTTTGGGTGAGCGCTTTGGGTCTTTCCTTTAGTAACTATGATCTAGCCTTAGGACTTTCCTAATGACTATCTTAGTATCTTAGAAATGATACCCATCTTCTCCTTGTATATTTCAACGAAATATTCGTTCTCTATATGTGATCAATAATCTTTAATGCAAAGATTAGAGATTACATAAGGGAACCCTGATGAGAATCCCCATAGGACTACTTGACCTTAGGATTGACCCTAGGTGTTGGTCTAGAGCTAGTTCACTCACTTGCACTCGCTGTCACTCACTTTCACCCCTATTCACTCACAACACTGAACCCAACTGGTTGACTATGACCCATTGATTCTTTGGGAAACTCATGTAGATGGTCTTTCAGACCCTTTAGCCTTAGGCTGGGGTTTAGCTAGCACTAGTACATAGAGGACCCCAATGGAGATTTTATTGGTCCGTGGCTCAAATCAGGATAATTAGCACCTCAATTCCACCAATTACCCTATTTAGTCTTTTGCTTCCGAAATCAGTTTGGACTCTTCAATTGACCTCCATTTTATCCCAATTTGCCTCAATCTGAATCCTAAACCCTTCATAACAATCCTACACATCAAATTGAACCTTTAATTGGCAATTGGACCTCTAAACTCTTCATAACAATCCTATACATCCAATTGGGCCTTAAATTGGCCCTGGTCTTTCAACCAACATTCAAAATTTCAACCAACATTCAAAATCCTCAAATTTGCCCCAAACTTCCCCCAAATTGAATGCCCAAAACTCAAAATAGACACCCAATTGATGTTGAGAACTCTTTATAACATTCACATAAGCAATTTTGAATCATGAATTTGAACCTAACCCAACCATAGCTTAACCTAGACCCGAGTCTAGCCCAACACCAACAAATTGACTAAGCGACCAAAATATATCAAATTGACCATCCCAATCAACTCAAAATCACTTCAAATCTTAAAAAAAAAAAACATCTTGCGACAACCATCGACACCATCCCGATCAATCGAGCGTGAACCAAAATTTTGATAGAAATCGGATTTCGACGCATTTTTGACCCAATCGGTGACGAGGTTGGCCGGACGATCCCAGATAACAAAACGGACTGCGCCGGTGCATCCGGAGCATCAATTTTGCTTAAGCGAGATGTTCATTTCACGACGATGGCATGCCTGGGAGAAAATGCATAAAGTGGAGTGTATTATGATAATACTAATGATATTATTATTCTTATAATATAATTTTCTTTTTCCTTTTTCCAAAAAAAAAAGAAAAGAAAAAAAGCCCAAAATCCTATCTCCATCTCCATCGCTCACGCCTCCCTCTCCCGTTTGCACACGAGCCGCACTCCCCCTGTCCCGTTCACACCCGAGGCCGAGCCCCTCTCCTCCCTCTCTGTTGCCTTCCTCGAGCCGCATGCTTCTCGCCCCATATATTATCCTTATGACGATCTTATCACATGCTCTCTCTGAGCCGCAAGCATGAGAGGGGCCTTCCTCTTTGCTTCGCACCCATGCGCAATCTCGATCACGATCTTATCGCCTGATTTATGTCGTCGTTTTCCCGCCTCCATGGATAGGTTTAGGTAAGCTTTTCTTCTCCTTTGTGGCTATAAGAAACCCCCTTTGGGGAGTTCCTAAGGGAGAACCGCACCTAAGTTCCTAAGGGATAGCCGAACTTTACTTGGAGTGAGGCAGGCGCTGCCATGTTTGTGTCTCGTTTATTGGAAGAAAATTTGAGATAGAGGGGGGCTTGTGGCCGAAATTTAGGGGAGGTTTAGTGCCAAGCCGAAATTAAGGGTGAAAGGGAGGTGCTGCCAATTTTTTTCCTCTGTTCTTGAAGTCCATTTCAGATTTACATCAAGAGGTAACTTTGTTACTTTCTCATACATTTGATAATCTGAACTCTTTTAGAACTCTGTTGCTTTTCCTGGATAAACCTCGAGCAAGGTGATCTCTCTCTTTCCTACTCCTCCCCTTCCGATGCTGCTCGTATTCATAAACTCTGGCCTACGATTAAAAAAAAATGCTGTGAGCTTTTTCAGTTAAGCCGATTGGTTAGTCTTGTTAGATGGGTAATCTGAATTTTTTTTGGCATGTTCTCTAAATTTTTTTCGTCCAAAAATGACTGAGAATCATACACTTAAGTTGGCGGGTAGCTTTGTTATTTTATTCTAATGTGAAAATGCCTATCATAAAATCAGAACTTCAAATCTTGACTTGATTTCATAT